>NW_022171374.1:0-261779 GCF_008802855.1 Photinus pyralis | reverse complement strand
ACTACAGTTTTACTTAAATAATACAAAACACCCAGCAAGTTCTGTTCTTATTTTCCAACCAACTACTGAAGACGAAGTGCTTAAGGTTATTAACGCTATGAATTAATCTACAGCCACTGGAGTAGATGGTATTAATTTAAGAATTATCAAACTTTGTGTACCGTATCTACTTAAGTTTATAGTACACATGATCAACTTTTGCTTAAGAAATTCGCTATTTCCGGCACAATGGAAACTTGCTTATATTATCCCTGTAGCTAAGAAATTATCTCCATCTAATCTAAATGATTTTCGTCCAATCAGTATTCTACCAACTTTATCAAAAATCTTAGAAAAAGTAATTGAAAAACAAATTAGAACTCATTTGTCCTTAAATAAGTTAATCCCGGATGTCCAATCTGGATTCAGATCACAGTTGTTGCACTGCTCTTTTGAAAATTGTAGATGATATAATTTCCGCACTGGACCAGGGTAAAGCAACTATTCTTGTTTTGCTAGATCTCTCTAAAGCATTTGATACGTTAGATCACGCCATGCTTCTAGCTATTTTACATTACGTACGTTTCAGTCCGGGAGCCATAGCCTTGATTGACAGTTATCTTTCCAACAGGAAACAAGCAGTTAAAATCTCAGGTAAAATATCGACTTTTAAAAGTGTTACCCGGGGAGTACCACAAGGGTCCATTCTTGGACCATCGACTTTTAAAAGTGTTACCCGGGGAGTACCACAAGGGTCCATTCTTGGACCATTATTGTTTCTTATTTACACATGCACCATAGTAAATTGTCTTCAATATACCACATTACATTCTTATGCTGATGATACGCAGATCTACTATTCATTTCCAGCTGCAGATGTAGGTAACGCTTGTAAACGCATAAACGCAGACCTAGATGCTTTGCAAAACACATTTCAATCTCACTCTCCACATTTAAATTCAAGCAAATCTATTGCAATATTGTTCAGCGGCGCAAATCAGCGGGAAATGCTAATGTCTCAAATCAATATTAATATTAGGAATGAAGCGATAACTTTTAAAGATGTTGTAACTAATTTAGGTCTTAATCTTGATAATAAATTGCGTTTTAAAAACCATATTTCTATTTGTCTCCAAAAAGCCTACGGCAATCTTAAAAAGATTTACTCTATTAGACACTCTTTAAATACAAACATAAAAACTCTTCTTTGTGAATCTCTAGTCCTTTCTAAGTTGAATTACTGTGATATACTTTATAATACTTGTCTAGATACTAATGATGAACGGCGCATTCAAAAGTTGCAGAATGGTTGTATGCGATTAATTTTCGGCATAAGGAAATATGATAGAATCACGTATAAATTGAAATATTTAAATTGGCTCAATATGAAAAATAGGCGACTGCATCATAGTCTTGTGCTTTACCATTCTATCATCCTAAATAAGACACCGGCGTACCTCCATGATAAAATAACCTATAGAACCGACGAATTTAAATTTGAGATTTAGGGGTTTAATAAGTCCGCCACTCCATCAAACAGCTTTATTTCAAAGATGCTTTAGTTACAACATCTACAAGAGTTATAACCCACTCCCTCTAAATCTCAAATCACTCTCTTTAAAACAGTTTAAGAGGAACTGCAAGATGTTCATACAACAAAAGCAAGCACAGTAGCCAGGTGATGTTGCAATTGTTATCTGTAGTTCAAATGTGTGTTTTCTATTTTTTTTTCTCTTCGTCTTTTCTTAAGATCATCAGTAGTATAGTTACTTTCTTTTTCTCTCCGTAAGTAGGGAGTATAGTTACGTTGTTTTATTTTTTTTTTTTATTTTTTTTTAATGGTATCATCATTTAAACTTTCAATTTTGGGTTGAGTGGAAGAGCAGGGAGTAATAATTTTTATTACAATCTGAACTCCGCCCTTTGAGTAGTGAGTAGTTGGTAATAAAAACAAACTTTTTTTTTCGTGTAAGGTGTAGCTCAATAAAGGCATTATTATATTATTATTATTATATTTAAATATCACAAAAGGTGACCGAGGAAAATCTTAACTATACTACGTCCTACGTCCAGGAATAGTCTTCATTAGGCCGCGTGCGTAAACTATGAGCGGACACGGTTGGATTTTTTCCTTCGCTCACGAATTCCATATTAGAAAATAGGGGCAGTTTTGTAATTTAGGTATTACATTCCCATATTTGAAATGAACTGTTTTTCTTCGGCGTTGATTTTCCATTGAAACATCGCATATTTATCTAGCAAACCTGATTTATATATAGAATGGAAAGTAATCTTGAAACGTTGTTTTTGTGCGAAATTGAGTTTAACTAATCCGAAAGCAACTTATCTATTTGCCATACAATTTAATTTAACTCTTGAAACTTTGCAATTCCGAGCGTCGCCGTATCCGCGAATTTAATGAGGGAATTCGCCGGCTTCTCCTGTATGTCATAATCATCGACCGTTACAATAAATTTAGGTCGTAAAAAAGTTAATTAAAAAAGAATTAGTTTGAAACGTTATAAAATATTGAGGCTTAGAAAGTTTTAAAATTGTAATGGAGCCGCTTTGTCATTTATGAAGCTTTTCGTTGTATTAAGCTAAATCTGGACATAAGCTAGAAATGATTGCAATTTTATAAAAGTCCGAATCCGACCTCTATTACAGTTGTTATTTACTTTGATGCCAAATTTTAATCAGGACGATTGATCTCAGTCGCCGAGTGTACCTTCGATCCGTTTTGTTATATACAATCGACAGCTCTACCTTCACCTAAAATTCTATTTCCTATCAGCAATTAAAATTTATAACATAATCTAACCTTTGCGCCATTTATTTTACCGTTTTCAAATATTAAAGATTTAGGAAAGTCGTTTGTTTTCGTATTCGGGTTATCAAAACGGAATAAGCCGCCATCCCTTTATGGAACTGCAAGGATGTAATAAAGATCAAAGCTCGTGTATGTACCTTAGAAATTTCTTTTTTTCTGTTTAAGTCAAAGATACAAGCACCCGACGACGAAGACCTATTAAACGGCCGGTTCAAAGTGCCGTTGCAACTGGGTACAAAGGTAATGAGCGTACATTTGAAAGGCTTTTGACTATAAGAAAGTTTAGAATTTATAGAGACAAAGGCCTTTTAGATCCTTTATGGTGCAAGAGACGAGATGCAATGTTGCATGTTTGTATTTTAATCACAATCAGCATCGTGTATACTAACTAAACACACAACGAATGGGTAATTCGTTGATGATGATATTTTTGCTGTCGAAACGTTTCAATTTGTAGGCGTTTGATACAATGTGACTTACGGACCTTCTGTGTGAACAATTGAATCTGATCGCTGTTCAGATTGACTTTTAAACAATAAAGTTTAATGATGCGTGGAACACGTCAAAATGGTCAATATTTTATTTCATGAAGTCGAATGATCTCAATTTATTATTTTCAGGTAAAAACACCACGATTTGTTCCAATCTAAAGTGATTCCTAAAAGTATGAAATCAATAGGTAATTTTGTTTGTATATTACAAAGTTAAACTCAAATTATCTGGAAACATTTTCCGGTATTCGCATTGTGTACATTCCTTTGTCGTCCCGTCCTTTTGCAGTTCCCATTATCAGTATGCAAATATTTATAGTCGATTTGCATTTTGCGAGTGGCAATTACACAGTGGCTTTCGTTGAGAGTAAATTTTCGCAATATTAACCACGGAACGTAAGTGTGATGGCCGCCCCATTAAAAGTTTTCAAACTTTTGAACGAAAAACTTATCTTTCAGGAGAACTGCACCTACTCCTCTTGTACATGTCCAGAAAACCAACCGTGCGAGGAGTGCCTCGAGTGCCCAAGACAAGTTGGCGAGCCCTGCAGTCCACACAAGCTGTGCGACAGTAGAAGAGGCATATTTTGTCGATACCGTCACGGTGACATCGACGGTATTTGCCAAGGTGCGTATTTTGCACGTTTCATGAATATTTAAGTCTCTCGAAAAAGTTAATTTAAATAAATCTAAATGTAACCAGGTTTGTAATAATGGAAATGGAAAACTTACAGAGACTGGCATTAACTAAAAGCCGCCCCAAAAAGTTTCATTTAAAGTTAAATCGGTATAAAAGTTAGTAATCTTTGTTCACATCACGTTGTTAATATCAGAAAACGTCCCTGCACTCGCTCGTAAATTATAGATTGACTAAACTGTCAATAGTGCTAAACCCATTTCAGAGCACAATCGTTTTAAGGTAAAATATATCGATTCGCAAAACATCGCCGAAGTTTAGAGGACTCAACAGTCAGAGGGGAACAAGCTTTTCGTAGCGAACAGCAGGAACTACCTAACTATTTGATTGAACTATCCTGAAACGCATGAATGTTCATGAAACAATAAGACTCTGGAGATATATCTACCAAAATGAAAATGAGAGATACGGATTTTTATAATACATTTCAGTTTCAGCTGTTAGAATTCGTTTACTAACGGATTGATCAATTCATAATCGAACATCCTGTAACGTGATTTATTTGTATACAATTAATTGAATTTATAACAGCCCTCAAACACATAAATATATAACAGTTAATTATTAACGAGGTCCTAAAGCAAGTTCATGATTTGGACTTAAACGACAGTTGTTCTAGAACGATTCAAGATGTTCTACAAATAAAGACGTCATTTTTCCCGATGACTAATCTATCATGGCGCCTCGATGTCTTTCGGGATTTCTGGAACGTTCACTACAGTATGTACACAGAAAATTTGAAGTTTGGCACGCATGTTGTTTGCTCTAAAGGTGTTTTGTGGCTATCGCGTATGAGGTTGTGGTAATGTCATTCCATCTGCTATATTTTATACTGGCTGGTTGCTTTTAGGTAAGGTACGTTAATTCTTTAAAAACCCTTTAGAACTTATTCAATGTGTGGTTAAATAAGATTTTCGTGTAGTTTATTTTTGATCCTTAAAGTGAATTTTATCGCGGTTCTCACCGCCGCCGGCGGGAGCTTTCTAACAATGTTTCCGTGCGTGTTATTTTCAAACGATTTCTCGAAATCCGCACGCCTTTACGATGTAGAATAACTTTCTCGGCCTAAGTAAACGTCCAAAAATGTGAAACATCCATCATTTTCACGTATGTAAACGAAACTGCGTTCTTTGTTTATAAATCCCTTCCATTTGCGAGATTACAAAATTTTAGGACCGAAATTCATTAGGTACCTATCAAAATGGTGACAAAATCGAATGAGGTAACGTAATGAATTGTGCTCTGTCAATGTTATTAGGTATACATTTTAGATTATAGCGTATGACGATAAAAAAGAATCACTAAACGAGAGTTTACCATCGTTGGTATAAATGCTCCAACACTCCAAGGTAATTCCTACGGGATCTCAGCTTGAAGTTTCTCTGGTTACTTTGCATATACTAAATCTTTTTGATGCTAATGGAATTTAAAACTTTATTTCGACGTATTTTCGAGATTAACATTAGCGAACCGTTATGGAAAACTCTCCCTTTGTCTATTATTTTCTCTCAAAAGTGGGACTTTGAGAACTTGTATGCGTAGAACAATAATTTCTCTATTGACTTATTGTGTTAGTATAGCCAGTTGAAAACAAGGAAAAAATAGATACTTTCAGAAATAGTAGGTACATTGAAATATAAGTGCGGAAACGCTTTTATTGAAAATGATGGAGTATGAATGTATTATACGAGTTTTTCAATGATCGTTTCGGTATGCGAAATTCTAGAAATTAGAAATTTCAACTAGCCAAATAACGGCAGAAAATCATGTAGTCTGATTGTAGTTGGATGTTTCAATATTGTAAATGATCAAGTAAGCCGGTTGCCATGACAAAACAGGGTTGTTTGAAAATCGTCACTTGTTACAGACAATTTGTGGTGTACCTACTACTGTAGAAGTGTTAGGGTGGATTTTGACGACACTGAAGATGAAAAAGGTATATGTACCCCACCGGACGTTGCGGAATGGCGGTTTCGCACGAATTGATACCCCAAAATTCTAAGAAGCGAACTATTTTCTTGGCTTGGTGTAAGGACAAGAGACCGAAAATGGATTGCTGGCTTACTTTATGGAAACAACACTGTGCACTGAAAAAATGACTTCAGTTCGTCTTGTCAACTAAGGAGGGTGCAGACCATAACGACATGGCTTTAGCCCGATTTAAAAAGAATGATAGAATTCGTTTCTTTTTAAACAGATACCTACCAATGGTTACACCAATTAGAACTTCGTAGCAACCCAGCGATAAGATTATATTTTAAGTATTTCTTCAAGTGGCTTTATCGCGAGGACCGAGGATCGAGGAACGGTATAAATTTGAAACGGAGACGATTGAAATTCTTACTTTTAATTACGATGTTGCTAGTAAAGTGCTTATATTTTGCAACACTCGTGTGTTTATCATTGGCCGATTATTGGTTAGAACGAAAAACACTAATTGAGGATGAATCCTCGCAGATGCTTGGTAGCGATGTAGTGCTCAATGCAAGGGAACAGGTTGTTAATAACTATTTGATGGGAATCAAGTTGGCCGAATATGATGCTGGTATAAGTGAGCCTGCCAAGTTCTTACCGAGTCGTCTCTTTTTCGATGTGCGTGCGAGTGTGGAAAAATCGAAAGTGTTTGAGTTCATACGAGCGATACCAAAAGGTGGCTTGCTACATGGGCACGAGACTGCAATGCTGTCGTTCGAGAGGTTGTATAATATGACATACGAGAAGGGCTTGTACGCTTGCATTGTCGATGGCAGGCTAAAGTTAACGTTTTCGCACTCGCAGACTCGAAACCAATCGTGCGATTGGAAACTGCTCGAGGATTTGAGGAATTCCAATGATACCTACGACCAATTGTTACGGTCTCAGTTAACGCTACATCTTGCAGATGGAGGTTACAACGATATTAACGCGGTCTGGTCAGCTTTCCAAAATATTTTTGGAACAATTACCCCAATGATTATGTACCGACCTTTCTTGGTTAAGTACGTATATGAAGCGCTTAAGGAGCTCTACGAAGACAAAGTAAACTACGTTGAAATAAGAGGGGTCCTTTCGACAGTATACGAAATAAACGGCAAGGAATACTCTGAAATCGAAACTGCGGGCATTTACCGATTTGCTGTGGAAGAATTTAAACGAGATCATCCCGATTTTATTGGTGCAAAATTTATATATGCCCCGATGCGAATGGCCACAACTGAAGAAGTGAAAAAGTACGTGAACACGGTGAACGAACTTAAACGCACATATCCCGATTTTATCGTGGGTTTCGATCTAGTCGGGCAAGAAGATCTAGGACAACCTCTCTCAAACTTCGTAAATGAACTTGGAAATGTATCTAGTGGTATCGACTTGGTGTTTCACGCGGGCGAAACGAATTGGTACGGTGCCAGTAGCGATTTGAACCTGTTTGATGCCGTGCTACTCGGGACTAAGCGAATCGGACACGGTTTCGGCGCAATTAAGCATCCCTTGGTAACCAAATTGATTAAGGACCGCAATATTGCAGTTGAAATCTGTCCAATTTCAAATCAGGTGTTAATGTTGGTGGCAGATATGCGCAATCATCCAGCGGGTTCGCTCATGGCAAGAGGCGTTCCGGTTGTGGTCGGTAATGATGATCCCACATTTTGGGGAACTAAGGGTTTAAGTTACGATTTTTACATGATGTTTATGGGCATTGCAAGTAGGAATGCGGACCTTAGGTTGTTGAAGAAGTTGGCCGAAAATAGTTTGACCTACAGCCTTCTTCCGGAAGAAGAAAAGGCAATTGCTCTCGAAAAATGGAACGCCGCATGGAACCAGTTTATTGATTCAACTTATGCAAACGTTGTTCGGAATGTAATGTATTTCTAGTGACATTATACTTTTGTTTTTCCAACAAATCTTGTTATTTTCAACTTTACCTATCTCTATCCAAAACTCGAAAAAAATAAATCCAAATTTAGAGCTACCGTTACACGGCTTACTTTAAAATGGCCAAAAAATGAAAATTGCTGTACTTCAACGGTTTCACTACTACAATAAACAGGGCATACAGGATTAGCCATAGGATAAGAATATTGCTGTGGTCGCCATCAGGCCTTCGAGGTTAATTAAATTTAATTCAACAATTTAAGATGTCTTTTAATATTTTACTTTTCATTACTTAATTTAAAAATTGTTCCTGATGCTTTCTTTAATATTTGCTAACTTCGCCTTTGAAAGGTGTAAATCATTATCAATATCTAACCCAGAAGATGACATGACTTTCATTAGTCGCTTAAAAGTTACTAATAAAATAGCAAGTATGGGGACGGTTTGGTGAATTCTTCTACAAATACATTTACTAAAATTGTAATTATTAAAACAGAAATGTAAATTGTATCGCAATAAAATTTTACTGTTACAGAATCGGGAGGTCTCCCCTGTTTGGTGTATAATAAAACGTACGAGCATGGTGAAACATTCACGTTAGACTGTCGTACACAATGTACATGTCAGGTAAGCAATGCCAGAGAGATTTTCTTTTAAATGAATAGGTACATGAAAGTATTTAGGTAACGAAAATGGCTACAATCTATATTAACATTTAACACTTTATTTCGAGTATACTGTGACATTTTTTGTGACCAAATTTTCTGATAAACTGACAGCTAGGAGATGAAATCTAATATTTCGTTTTTTTGTGTGTGCGTGTTTAATTTAGAGATTACAATAAATTAAATATAAAATTCAAATTTTGACTAAATATTTTCATTAGGTCACCTAAAATATGCAACTGTTGTCAATTTTAAAAGTCACATCTTAGGGAAATTACGTAAATCTGTATATAGCCTATACGGTGTGATTGATTTTACGTGTCCGAGCGTATATTTTCTTTATTATTGGAGATAGGAAAAAAGTGTAAGAAGCAAAAAGACTCTACTTTCAATTTCTGATAAAGCTGCATATTCAAAAAAACAAGTGATATTAAAACAAAAGAGCATCAGAAAACAAATTAATTTTTTTAAATAGAACGATTACTTTTTTCTGTAATATTCTTAAAGAGCTTGAAATTCTTTTTAAATGTCAATATATCAATATCGAATTACCTTAGAAATTAAAGTTACAGTAATGTATCTAGAACCAATCGCAGTAGCTGTGGAAATTTAAACAAAAACATAAAATTTACAACAGGAAGGGAAGAAAACAAACGAAAAGCAGTGACAGAAATAATTATTAAAACTTAAGACATATGTATTATCCTTCTTCATTACACATTACATTACACCTCTTAACAATTATCATCATTTGTGTAATTATTATTTTGTTACATTGTGGTTCTTATAAATTATATTGTTCACTAAACTGATTTTGTGACAGAGATGACAAGTGAAAAACTCTTTTGTTCTTGTTTAAATTTCCACAGTTACTGCGATTGGTTTTAAAAACATTACTGCAGCTTTAATTTCTAAGGTAACTATAACCGTTGTTTAATATTTAAACAATGCACTACTTTCCTATATGGGATACGAAAAATTATTCACACTGTAAGTATATGTCTGAATATTTGACTAAAGTATCTGTGCTGGACAACATTTATTTCAGTTTGATTCACATTCGAGCACGTGGAGCCATTTAATCAAGGAAACGTATAATCTGTGTTCATCACAGACAATAATCCTTGACTGTTTTTTAAATTTACCGAACGCGGAAGCCTATCGAAAATTGTCAGCACGCTATTAGGATTGCTCTTAGAGGTTGCCGATAGCTTCGTCCAAAAATAATACCTTCGCATAAATCAATGACTATCTATGGAAAATTTGAGAAACGATTACCCTTAGCTCCCTAGCGATCAAAGTTTAAAATGAACACACTTTTTCCAAACGTTGGAAACAAACTAAAAACCACGTGAGCGAAAAATGAGTAGGTATAGGTAACGATTTTTCTGGGAACATGAAGAAAATGCGCAATGAACGATTTACCGATAAAAATTTCTGTTCCTAGATGCTAAAGTATGGTTAAAATAAATCACATCAGCATCCAGAATGAAGTCGGGAATTTACGGGATAAATAACAAGGGACCGATGCGATATATCAAGCGCCTTTCTGATACTGTAACAAGTAAGATGTTTGCCCTTCAGTATATCGATTTCGGCACGGGCACCAGCAGTAGACCAAATTAGCGTGAATTTATAAAGTCAATTCTTGATTAAGGTTAAACGACAACTACTGGAAGAATCTCGCCCTTTAAAAAAGCAATGGGGTGCTGTTCTTCTGATTAAATTTTAATTAAATTTAGAATATCGTCGCTTGCAACAGGTGGCAAGTAGGGTCGGCGTTATTTGTAAGGGATCGATGCATTAGCCTTTTGACTAAATCAACATTTGCAGGCACGAAGTGCTGGAATAATGTTAGTTCAGGGATGCTGGATGTCATCATGTTAAAGGGACGATTTTCTTTTTTTAGAACGGCACTTATGGTTGCTCCTCCTTGTGCCCTCAAGAGCGCATATCTCCAAAAGGAACATGTAAGCACCCACGACTGGTGGACGTCCCCGGACAGTGCTGTCGTGAGTGGATGTGCGACAGCCAAACAGGTAACATACACACTTTGTCAATGTTATAAAATAGGCCTGTGTGTTTAGTAGAAGAACCACCATCTTGCCAGCCAATCTTTTCGAAATGGTCAACGTGCAGCAGCGATTGCGGCGCCGGATTGTCGAGCAGAAGATCGAACCTGAACGCGAAATGTGAGCCGTCTACGGAAACGAGAATATGTCAGACGAGACGTTGTGACGATTTCACGCCCGATGTCGTCCACAGAAATGAACACCACGTTAGGGTAATTAGAGCACCAATTTTCTTAAAAAATACGAGATCAGGTTGTCAAAGTCATCATCACGTGGTATCAGTAAAATTTCACGTCCCAAATGAGATGAGAAGCTGTTACGATCTGGGGTAGTGTTCTAAGGGTTTAAAAATGTCGTAACTCGGGCTCCTGTGAGCACTTACATACCTTTAAGTAAGTTTTACGACTACTCCGACTGATTTATGGCTTAATTATTTATGGCGTTGCGGTTTTTTACTTTCAAATACGAATGTAATTAAGTGCCCCATTCATATTAATTAAAATAAATTTAAAAAGAATCAACTTACACCTTCTATTCGGATCATAAGAACCTTCTCTAGATTTCTAATATTCCTAATCTTAATTTGACCTCTATTATGTAAATGTAGGCTTAGTGGTAATGTACGGTTCCAACATTAATTTCTGGAAAATCGGACTCGCATCCATCCTGAATAGGCAATCCAGCTCCGTACAAATAAAAAGCTCTTCAAATTCACAGTAAGTAGTCAATTATTGACTGCCTTTGAATTCGACATACTAAAACCAAGTTAGTAGAAATTGAAAACTACTACCAGTTGAAATATTTAGACGTAACTAAACTCTACGGAAGCCAAATGACTCATCTTAAAAGTTAATTTATTTTGAGCAGTGCTGCCGTATTTGACATTGTCATGAAAGTTATTTGGGAACTTATTTGCTATTCAACCGTAATCCGTAAATTTCGAATTTCAGTTATAAGTTTGCGCTCCAAATGTATTCCATTAGGAACAAAATAGTCGGAAATGGGGTTTCAGTCCCGAGGACACTAACAGATTTTGTATAAGAATTGAATTTTCAATTTAAAGTTCAATTTACCGATAGCAGCCCCAGGGCTGGGATTATCGATTTGTCTTAATTTGTGTCTAAGATGTTTCATTTTTCCAGAGGGGACACGAGTGTAAAGCGACGCATCGCATTGGCACACCAGTAACGCTTCGATTTGGTCCGTGTAGAAGCCGGAAGCGTTACAAACCCAAATATTGCGGGTTTTGCTCAATTCCAGGGGTGTCGTGCGAGTCGCTGCTGAGTACGACGGTTCGAATAGAATTCTTCTGTCGAGGTTCGCCATCACTGTCGACGGAGAACCTTCCGGAACTGCTTCCCGAGTTCTTAGAGCCCGGTGAGGATATGTGGACGGATGAGTCGTCGTCGAGGAAAGATCCTCATATGAAAATTTTAACAGTGTCAGTGCAGTGGATACTCAAGTGTAGATGTCAGAGAATTCCGATGACTCCCACTTTAAGCACTGGTGAAATAATATTACATCGCGTACATCGAACAGCGGCGCCTTAAAGGTTCTTTGCGTAATCAAGGCACGGCATATCAATACTTCCGTAGAACGAAGAGAAGTGGTGTTTGATAGACGGTGACAGTTTTCGTGGCACTTAACTTACAGAAGCAGGTGCGGTTATCTGTGCCTTTTGTGTAATGCGATTCGAGAGTAACTGATAAGACGAGAAATATGTAGACTTTAGTATTATTGCTTTTAGGCTTTAGAACGCAATGTTGATGGCCGAGGGCTCAGTGGTGTGAGTTGGAGGAATATTTCTTTTCTTGTGTGCCTCCAGTAGAGGGAGCGAGCATGCTTTAAATTTTACACACCCTAAGTGCACCTTCCAACAAGAGTAATCGCATTAAGATGAATGCTAGAAGAAAAGCACCATCCGGCTGTGAGGCCGAGATAATAAAAATGTATTTTAGATGTGTAGGTACATACATTGCTTATTTTATTAACTCGAATGGGACGTTCAAGTTACACTAGGTATACATAATGTTACTTATGAATTATTCGCGGTTGATATAGTAATCGATTGTACATATTAATATACTTAATAGAGCCGACAAATGATTCGTGTTTTAGTAAACAGTTTGAATGAAATTGTTGCAAATAAACAAATACCTATCGTAACCAGTAACAATAGAGGATGAATTAAAATTACTTGAAATTGTTGTCCCAAAGAGGTGGTTGATGAGGGTATGTACTGAATACAGTATGTGGGTACCTACTCTCGTGTAGAAACAAATTCGAGGAACCGATAAATTGTCTCAATAGCATACTAATAATTAGTGTTGTAGTATGCTATTCCTATTTGTTGATTGTGCCAAAGATGTATAAAAGATTCAACGTCTATAATTTGCTCGATATTGTTCCCTATTGGTTGATTGCGTAATTTCAAAAAAAGGAACAGACGTAAAACTTGCTGATTATTTCAATTTTACATCGAAAACACATGTTTGCTATGGTTCAGAGACTTGGAGAGAAAAAAATGTGATAATTCTGTATCAAAGATCAGCATCCATTCATTTCATAATGCTTATTTGCGCTTCGTAAAAGTTTAGAAAATGAAGCACAAACTCTTTCGACCACGTCAGTGGCCAGTTGCTCCCAAACTGAACTCTAAAATATTGAAATCGCGGAATCGTTTACAAATGGGGATAACTCGACCTGTTCGGTTAAATTGACAGAAGTAACGTATTACATCATTACAGTCCCAAATGCTGTTCGCTGTTGTTATTGTTATTTTAATTCCAAGTGTTACCAATGGCAATTTTTGGAAAATTCGCGAATCGCTTATAGCGCAAGAGCGAAACCGTATGCTAGGTGCATCAATTGTATTAAATGGGAAAGAAGAAAAGGCCAACAACCTGTTAATGTCCTACAAACTGCAGGAGCTCGATGTGGCTTACCATAATCCGGAAAATTTCGCACCGAGTAAGTATTTCGTGAGAGCTCGTGCTCAGATTGAAAGCTCGCCAGTGTTCAAGCTAATTAAAACAATGCCAAAAGGTGGTGCGCTACATGGGCACAGTACGGCACTAGCCACTCCCGATTTTCTGTACTCCCTCACTTACAGAGATAACCTGTTTGTTTGTATGCAGGGTGGCACATTCCAGTTACGATTTATGCAGTACCCAGACGCGAAGTGCAAATGGACACTCATCAGCACTTTAAGGGGAATAGATGCGAATTTTGATGAGTGGTTGCGTTCACAATTTACAATGTACCACGAGAATGATATCGACATATACAAAAACAAGACCCAAATTTGGTTGGTGTTTGAGAAAACTTTTTCGGCTATTAAGGGGTTGGTAACTTACAGACCCATTTTTGAAGAATATTTTTACGAAGTCCTCAGGCTACTTTTTGAGGATAACGTAATGTATTTAGAATTTCGAAGTACACTACCTGAAATGTACGAGCTTAACGGATCTACGTACAAATCGGAGGATACGGTGCGATTTTACGATGATGTCATTGAAAAATTCAAGCGTACGCATCCAAAATTTGTGGGCGCACGCCTTATTTACGCCCCTGATCGAGACAACAATAATCAAACATTTAACAATATCGCCTCTATCCTCCTCAATGTGAAGGTCGGCCACCCAAAGATTTTGGCGGGCTTTGATTTGGTCGGCCAGGAAGATCTTGGAGCGCCTCTACTGTCATACTTGTGGGAGGTGAAGAGGATTGCAAAGTTAGGTATCGACGTCTATTTTCACGCCGGTGAGACAAACTGGTATCAAAGTAACAGCGATTATAATGTAATTGACGCCATTCTGTTGGGCTCGAAGCGTATCGGTCACGCGTTGGGCTTAATCAAGCATCCGGTTGCATTGGAAATGATCAAGGAAAGAAATATCGCCATTGAAGTATGCCCAATCTCGAACCAAATGCTTTTGTACGTCGACGATCTGCGGAATCATCCGGCGTCATTTCTAATTGCGAATGGATTTCCAATTGTAATAAGCTACGATGATCCCAGCCTTTGGAACGTTACGGGATTAAGTTATGATTTCTACATTACATTTATGGCAATAGCCGGAAGAACGGCCGATTTGAGATTATTAAAGCAGTTGTCGATTAACTCGATACTGTACAGTTCATTAACGGGTGACGAGAAGAAGTTGGCATTACAGTCGTGGGAGACAGACTGGGGCATTTTTATTGAAAACATCCACTCAGTGATAGTGTAGAGATGACATTGGATGAATACCTTTGTTCCTATTGTGGCTGTGAAATTCGTGTGTCATCCATTTATGTAATAAAATGGCAATGTGTGAATAAATGAAAGGCCTGTACTTTGTTAGTAACGCACATACCTACTGTAATTATTTCATATCTCTCCCTAACTCACTTTCTCATTTGTAACATTGTCACAAACCGCTTGTTGCAGGTTCAATATTATTAGAATCTTCTGGGAGTATTGTCTTTGCTTTTGGAGATTTGGTAAACAGATCAAGAGCTGTGGAGGATGCGATTACGACCAACACAATGGAATAAATATGGCTTACTCCAGTAAAAGCAAAAAGACTAAGTAGGTACAAGAGAGCGGGCTATGTCAATTATTTATTATTATATTAATAACGCCCTCCATAATTCCCCTTTAGATTGTGGAGTTCGTGTGTTACAATTACAAAATAACTTTCATCTGGTTTTCATATTAATTAATTGGAATATTATTGCTTTGGCTACCGTAATTATTTGTATTTTCGTTCGTATGCGATGTATTCAACTGATGAAAAAGTTGATATTGTTAATTGGTATAGTGCCGGTAACAGTTTAAAGAGCATAAGAGACTTATTTTCTGTGTTGATTACTTTAAAATTAGTGGTTGTTTACATCCGAAGCACATAAGACATCGTAAACCACTCTCAGTTTTAACGGAGGATATGAAACTGAACATTTTAATTTTTGTGGAAGAGAATTCCATAATAAGGGCAATAGCGGCCTCTTCATCATAACTTAAAAGCATGCTTTACTATCGCTTTTACTAAAATTCAGAATGAGAGTGCAGGATACGTGCGCATGTTATTTTGGTTGCATAAAATTAGGCGTCTTTCAGAAGGTTTTTATCATTTAAAAGTACCTATAAATAGGAAATCAACGAAAATTGGGTGGTAGAGGAAAGTAAAGTATTATTTTTTTGCAAAATGAACAGAAAGAAAATATGCCCAGAAACCCTCACACTCAGTTTCTTCTTTAGTTTTTCTCAGCAATCTTAATACATAAAAAATAGTTTATAAACCTCTCGCCAGGAAAGATTGCCGGTCACAGAACACTTGATCCCGATCTACGATCTATCTTTTTCTAAAGATGTAAGCGACTTCCGGGATAGTATCGTGTCAATGTTGAACAAAAAGACTTTTCGTTCAACATTAGCACGATCCTATTCTGGAAGTCGCTCGCATCTTAAGAAAAACATAGATTGTAGATCGACACAAGGTGTGCTGTGACCGGTAATCTTTCCTGGCGAGAGTTATATCTAGGTTTTCTGGTATTTCCCGTAATCCTGCGCATGCAGATTAAGTTGCCTATCCACCGGGGTTGATAAGAGTACATTGCTACAACAGTTACAAAGTTCTCGATAGTATATTAAACATTGTTATTTGTTTAAAGCTTAAAAGATAATAAATAAATTAAATACTCTTTTATCACGTCATCTTAGTCAAAAATAGAATACAGTAGCGTTTATTCCGATTAATGCGGTATTTCATTTCCGTGTCTACTAATTGTCGCATCAATAAAACTTTCCCATTCCTTTTCCCAGACGGCTATAGCTGCATCCTTTTCGTCTTTTGATAAGGCGCTGTAGGTTAACGAATTGAGTGCTAACTGCTTCAGCAACCTTAAATCGTCGGTCCTTCCAGCAATACCCATAAAAGCCATATAGAAATCGTGACTTAATCCTTTCGCGCCCCAGAAGGTGGGGTCGTCGTTACTAATTACAATCGGAAATCCGTGGGCCATTAACGTCGCGGCAGGATGGTTACGCATGTCATCAACTAACATAAGCACCTGGTTGGAAATTGGGCAAACCTCAATAGCAATTTGTCGCTCCTTGACAATTTTCATCACTTTGGGATGCTTGGTGATGGCGTATCCGTGTCCGATACGCCTGGTTCCTAATAAAATCGCGTCAATTAAATTAAAATCGGTCTTGGTCTCGAACCAATTGGTCTCGCCGGCATGGAAGAAGAAATCCATTCCCATGGCTTGAAGCTCCTTCAACTCATTTAGGTAGGCGATAATTGGAAAACGCGTATCTTCCTGACCGACCAGATCAAACCCAATCACAAAATCTGGATGATTTTTCCTTGCTGCCTTGGCAACTGCAATCGAACTTTGAATGGTGGCATTATCGTCCTTATGGGGAGCGTATATGAGACGGGCGCCTAGAAATCTTGGGTGATCGCGCTTAAATTTTGCAATCGTATCTTCATAAAAGCGAATTGTTTCAAGAGGTTGGTAGATTGTACCGTTGAGTTCGTATAAACGTGGTAAAAATCCGCGAAATTCCATATACATCACGTTATCATCGTAAAGATCTTTCAGCACTTGGTAAAAGTAGTCCTCGAATACTGGTCTGTAAGTGAGTAAGTCGACCACGGCGAAAATCATATTTTGAAAAGTACCCCAAACATCGTTAATGTTTGGATATCTCTGCTTCGGATGGGCGGTGTAGAGATTAATTTGTGATCTCAACCAACGGTCGTATGAAGGGTCGATGATCCTCAACACGTTCAACAGATTCCAATTGCACGTATCATCCTGACGGCCATTTTCAAAAAACTTTAATCTTAAATTTCCATTCGAGCTGCACGCGTATAAATTTTCTTTGTATGTCAAAGCGTAGAAATAATCGCTAGATACCAGGCAAAGGTCGTGACCGTGCAAAAGTGCACCCTTCGGCATCGTTTGGATTAGCCTAAACACTTCCGACTTTTCAATTAGTCGACGCGCTTGGAAAAAATGTTGACCGGGCGCGAAATTGCGAGAGTTTTGGAAAGCGGCGTCCATTTCCCGAAATTTATACTGCATTAAAATCCGATTTACCTTTTCTTCCTTTTCGCTCAGTTTGATCGACCCGCCTACGGTTTCACTCGCCTCTTCCTTAATGAAAGCATCTCGATCAGCCCAATAATCACCTCGTACACTAAGAACCAGAAGCACAAATACCACCCCGTAACGCATGTTTTAAGCACTCTCGTGGCAACTCGAATTGTAATGATGCTGTCTGCTGTCTTTGTCTGCCGTTTTATAGAGAGATTACGATGAATAATTTAATGGGGATACTTCTAGTTGCACGAAATTAGATAATCGCAGCTTTCGGATGTGGTAAACTTGGTTCACTCAATCCTCTTTGATAACCTATCAGATAGCGTCATCGTTTTTCCCATGCTGAAGTATATCTAATAAATTTCTGGAGACCCATTTTATCAATGAAAAACATTTATAGCAATTATACGCACGAGGTCACGTTTGACCCCAAAAGGATTCGATAAAAATGAAGGCGGAATAATATCTTGGGTCATTCCCCAAGAACGTAGGTACTTACCCGAGGCTAATGTGATTCTCCATCTGGGCATAAAAAGATTCAATAACAACTGGCGGTATCGAGAAATCAATGACGAATTGAAGAATGAGTAAAACCCAGATTGTGATTCGCTAAACTTATTAGTAACAATTACGAACTTTAGGAGTAGGTAGGTAGGTACTGTGTACTGTTTACTGATTCATTGATCTAACGCTAATCACCGACAGTATTATTTTACAGAGTACCCAAAGATAGTGTTATTGCAAGAACATTGACGCTTCTGTTTTTTAATGTTATGCTCATGAAATGAGTACGAAGTCATCTTCTTTGTAAACGACAAGTTTTGACAATCATTAAACCATCTGGTTCCCGAAAGGTGAGAGATCTTCGTCTTGACATCCTTGACTTGCGTTTGCCTTGAAGAGGAATCTACCGAAGCCGACCTCTTTTTCACGGGCAATTTGCTCCTTCTTGATACTTTGGGCGAATGGGGTCTGCTGCAAGTGAGGCAGTTATCGATCGAATTGTTCCGCGAGTGCATCGTGGATGGTTTCAGCTCACTCACACCATCGATCGTTGAAATTTCAGGAGACTTTGCCTTACTACAATCAGTACCTTGTGGTTCTTCCAAGTCTCTCATAACAGTCTGATGCGAATTAATTCCGGATGACGTCGCATCTGTACATCGATTGTGAGACACCAAGCACGAGATTTTTGCAGGAGGTGTCTCCAGACGAGAAATAATAAAATCTCTAGTCTCTGCACCGTAATCTTCCACCTCATTTAAATCGTGAAAAAATAAATCACTTTCGTACCTGGCATTCCACGTTTGAACACTTTCATTTTTACGCTCTAAGACTGCGCTTAACGGCCAAATGTCGCAGGCGGAAGTACCCTTCGTAGTGCCATCAGTTTTGTCTCGCCGAATTTCAAAATCGCACTTGTCTTCAAAATAAGGACAAACATTTCGTAGCACCTCCAAGCTGTGTAATTGGGTGGGCTTTTGATATACCAAACTGGAATGGAACCTCGGTAAGTGCGGCGACTTTTGCATATTATTAGACATGAATAACTAAAAATTTTGTTGTCAAACGAAATTTCAGAAACGTGCCAACTGTCATGAAAAAAACTGTGTCCCAAATCCAGTCAGTTCATTCATGATTGCAAAATGAATTCCCAAACTTACGATAAAAAAAAAAGCAAAAGTCTTGCCTCTAAAATTCATAGGAAATCAACATTGATCACAGAAAATTGAATATTTATGTAGGATTATTATAGCGTGGAGAACTGGTCGAAGTGAGAAAAAATATTATGTTATTACGATTATATTAAGAATTAATATCCACTCAAACCGACGCGGGAATACAGACACGGGAGCGGTTCGCAGGCGGGATTATATACAGTGGTATATGCGTGCGAACCGCCGCATACATTTATGCATACTTTTGCATATGTCGCTGTACAAATACAGGGTGCCCATTATGTATGAAATATAGCATATATCTCGGTAAATATCTAATGTATACAAAATTTTTCTATATAAAAGTTGTTTAACATTGTATTTCCCATAATAAGGCGGCACTCAGTTGTTTTTATTTCAGAAAACAAATGAGTAACGAAAAACAATTGAATTTTTTGCACCTTTTCATTAGGCTCATTTGATAGAGATGTTTGTTTTCTTTCGCAAACTTCCCATTTCGTTTCGATATTTTGGGGAGTAAACGTGCGAGTTATATTATATTGTGGCATGTAAATGAGTCTCCTGCTTTTTAATTTTGTAATTACAGTTCCTGAAGGTCTACCGCTGACATACGAATAACATTTTTAAATTGTTAGGATTGATTCTCCGATTCTCAGCTCATCAATTAATTTGTGGTAGGCCCCATACTTTTCTCTTCTTGAGATGCATATCTCTCACCCAACACTTCTTTTGTGTTTCATATTATTGCATGAAACGACAGCCGCGGCAACACAAAGATGTCCTATTGGCGCCATAACGTGAGATAAGTTCTCGAAAACAGCTGCTAGGAGTGCTAGGTATCAACCATGGTGTAGGTATCAACTGACAGCATTTACGGAAGCTAAAAGTGCTGCTAGTGTAAACACTTTTGTGAGAACTTGCGACAGCAATGGCTCACCCAACTTGCCCAACAGTTTATCGCGACACTTATTGCTCACAGTGTAAATACATGTGAAAGTTTCTCCCGCGAGATTGTCGCAAGTAAATTGCTACTCTATCTGCGTCTTAAGAAGTTAACGCGAGATAGGAAAAAATGGAGCACAATAGTTTATAGTGACTTATCTGATAGAATATGGTAATTTATTTTTCGTACACCATGATGGTAGAAGGGTTTTGATTATAATAAATAATAACGTTACAATTCTTGTTGTTTATTCCATATTATGCAGTAAAGGATCATGACGGTTGTTGGGGCTATAATGTAACTGGAATTCACAGTGATGACCGAAGCACAGCTTACTTAAGCTGTGACCGAAGGCTTTATCATTGAAGTTATAAATTCAATGGCTTTATTCATTCGAGTGCGTTAAAGCAAATTCAAATTTAACAGCGCTTGCGTTTGCGCAGTACCGAGGGAGTCAGTGTGCAACACATCTGCAAGTGTATAAATAGACAACACACAATACACGGAGTTCTTGATGGCGCATGACATATCGTTCCAAAAAATTCAGTGGTTTATTAATTTTTTATCGTAGTCTATCATTTGTAGGACATTCTAGAAACTACCCCCGTATCTCTACTAATCTGCTTTGGGGGTTGAAGCTGTAATTTTATCAAATGTAAATTTGCCCTTACATTTTTACGAGTTATACGCCATCTAGTGATAATCGCATCAAAACGGAGAGGAAATGAGTAGGTTTCGTATCAAATGACGTTTTAAATTTTCTCATTGTTAAGGTATACTAACTTTGCAATTCTTAAAGTTGCAAAATTCAATAGAAATATTAATTTGCAATTTTAATTGTCATGTCGATTTATTTTAAACACTGTGTGTAGTTTCCACTTCTGCTGCGCAATCGGAAGCGCGGATTTGGACTTTAGTGTAGACGCCAAGGGAAGTGACGCCTCCGCCATTTGCCAAACCATTAGCCAGTTTATAGTCGTCAGCAAATTTGTGATTGCCCTCTAACTTTCTGAGTTATTTTGCAATATTTTTAGGTAAGTAGAATTTTATTCATTTCTTTAGGTACAGACAGAGTACGTTAATTCGTGTATCGATCTACTTTCTTCTTGATGGTATCAGTTTTGCTTTTTTAATGTCGACATTGTAATTAACGCCATTTCTTCTTTTTATCATCATTTAGTCCGATTAAAATGGCGAATAGAAGATTTGGTGGTGGTCCACCTCAAAAACTAGGTGGTTTTGCTCAACAAAACTTTCAAGGCAACAAAATGAGCCCCTGGCAGGGGGGCGCGGCACCCAACAATTCCGGAAATAGCGGTCTGCTATCTCAACTGTCAACTCCTCAGCAATTAGCTCTAGCTCTCACTAATCTGTTACAAAACCAGCCACCACAGAATAATAATCCTCCGTCGTTACTTTCGTTGCCTACAACTCCAGGCTATAATAATCAAGATAATTTCGGTTCTGATAATCGCTTTAATCGCGGTCGTGATTTCAGGCGACCCGATCCTTACAATAAGGTATGAGTATTATTTACGTTTATTGATATTTTTTCCAAAACCCTTTATGGAAATGTTTCTTAATGTTTTTCTTATGCAGGTATGACACACTTCAACTGTGGATTTGGGCTTTCTGTTTTGAAGCCGTCACTCAAATCCACAGTGCTTTCACAGGTACCTAACGTCAAATATAATGTGGCAAAATTGTCCTTCAGGCAGTTTCACTTTCTGCTTTGTATTATTATTATTGTTGCTAAAGATTAAATGAATCCATTTCTCATTCTCACTCGAGTCAATCCTGCATATAATTATTATCTACCCTTTTTTATACTAAACGAAAACAATTGGAATTTCAAATTTATCATAGAACCGCACCGGTGGTTGGCGTGACAATTCCACTAGACCGACGGGAACTTTCGGTGGTAGGCCTGCTTCAGGCCGAAGTAATTCTCGATCTAATTTCGGAAGCAGAGATCGCAAGTCACCTCTAAGAGGAGGTAAAGGTAAAAATGATGGTAAAATTCAAGGAGGCAAGGGTAAAGCCCCAAAGGCTAATGATTCTTCTAAAACGCAACAAAAGGATGGCGATATTTCTAATGACACTACCAGGTAAGAGTTTATCTTCAGTTCATTAAATACTTTCTTCCACTGGAGACAAAGATAATAAACTTTTATGTATCAGTTCCACAACAATTCCAACTAACTAAAATATGTAACGTATGATTCTATCAATTCCTCTATTATACAAACTGTTTAACTCAATTTGCTAGGAGTGAAGAAATTGTGGATGGGGAAAACAAAGAGGATGGCGCAAATGAGAGCGCTACTGACTGTATCGACTTATCCGACGATAAGGAGACTGGTGGTGAGAAAAAGGAGAAGAAACCGCGTGAGGGCCGCTATCATGGTGTGCCGCCCAATCTCTTACATTGCTTTGTGTGCAATAAAAGTATGTGGGATGGCGAGTCGTTTCAGAACCATATAAGAGGTATGTAACGCCCGGGTGTAGATAATTTGACCAAATTTATATTTCTGTGCACAAGGTGTCTCGAGTAGAATTTGCACCCTCTTATAAATAAATTTCCAGAAAAAAAAACTGCTTCAAAACATCATGTACCACCAGACAAAATTTAAACTCATTTTCATCTCCTTAACGTGATCAAACCCTTGAAGAATTAATGTATTTTGATTATCATCACAAATGCTTCACAACATACATGTACTCCGCCATTAAAATTTTTTAAGGGGCCAATCACGCCAGAAATGAAAAAATTACTATTGAAATTCAAGTCGCCACCCTGTGTATTGTTAATGGAAAGAAAAAAATTCAATTTATATCTACCTAAAAATATTTCATAAATAAAAATCTGATCCTTTTCTTGGATTTGAATTATTTCAGGCAAGGCACATAAGCAGATGATGGACAGCCTTGGTCAAAGTTTTCAAATTACGGTTAACATTTTGCGTGAAAATATGCGTCTCGTAGAAGAGAAGAAAATGATCGAGTTGGAACGGATGAATCGTAACAGTCGCAATTTCCATCGCCATCCACAAGATCAAACAAGCCATTGTAACATGTGTGATTTGAAATTCCTCGGTAAGATTATCGCCCATCGTAAAACTGACGGACATCAACGTCTGAAACGGTTCTTACATCCAAAATGCCACTATTGCTCTCAAGAATTTCCGTCACGTATGGAGTGGGTGGATCATCGCTTCACTCCGGATCATTTAAGAAAAATTAAAGAATATTTGGACTCACGCACAGGTGAAGAAGGTCAGTTGGGTGCATTGCTTGTATTTCGATACTAAATTATCATTTGCAGAAGGCGCTCCAATCGAAGAGCAAGAGACTGAAATTGACAACGATCCTCTACTGGATGAAAGCTTACAGACCGAAGATGAGAATCCCATCCTCGAATTGACCGACGATTTGAAAGACTTGCATAACCGTATACCTGCATATAAACCATCTAGGCCGATTTCTACAAACAGCGTTCAACCGTCGTCAGGATTTTATTGTGACATTTGCATTAGATTTATGACCACCGAAACTGCGGCTAAGGTATGATTAAAGTTGTCTCTATCACTGTTTAAGGAGTTGTTCCAGGAACATCTAAAAACGGAGAGACATTATCAATCATTTGTGGAGACTGCTAAACGTCAATTCAAACGCATGGCAGATGAGGAGAAGGAGAAGGAAAAAGAGGAGGCACGTCGCCGCAAAGCCGAAGAGGAGGCAGAAGGAAATGAAGAGGCCAAAAAACCTAAGACTGACGATGCAAATGGCGATGGTAAAGAAAGGATACTATTTCGCAAGTATTATTACAATTGAGTTACAGAGATGTATGATCCCGAAGAAGCCTGTCAAGATAATGATACATCAGAGAATACACCTATGGAAGAAGAAGATACACCAAAAGAGGAGGATGACAAGAACACGTCGAATGTTAAAGAGGAGGTTGTAATAGAGGAAGAGGAGGAGGATAAAAAAGCTTCTGGTGGCCCACCTATGGGAGGTGGTCGTGGGCGACGTGGGGGTGGAGCAGTTAGAAATGGTGCGGGACCTAGAAGTAAAACCCGACGTGGGGGAAAGTGAAGAAACCTCTATTCTATTCGACTCTCATTGTGTAGCGCTATGCAAGTTTCATTTTGAAACTGCTTATTGTGTAGTTTTTTAATTTTACGTTGTAATCCAACATTTGACGTATTGCTATTTGAGTTATTTGTAATTGTATGAATGTTTTATGTACTTTTCACATTTTTAGTGAATGAACAAAGATATTTTGTTTGAGTAATGAATGTGTCATGACAGTGAATTATAAAATATGATTATGTAGGCTAAACATTTAATGAAATACATCTTCAAGTTGAACCAATTTTGGCAAATTATTAATTATTGATCCTGACATCCCGCAAACTAATTTTTTTCACTACTAGCGTCTGATGACATGATTATTAACCTTTTTTCCACTTGTAAAGTAGGCTTTCTCGGCATTTGTTCAAAGTGGTTAATAATTTTTTATTATTAACTAGTAGTCAATAATGAGAACTGTCACGCTGTCACTTTTAGAAAACACAACCCGAAATTTCGCTCAATGAACGTTTAGACAAGTTCTCTAAAACGAATAATTGCCACCATTCGCAATTTCCAGAGAAATTACATACCTAAAATTATCACATTTTGAAAAAATTCGAACGAAATTACTCTTTGAAAAATCTCAATGACAGAACAAAATACGGCCTGTTTGACTTGTACTTCCACGTACTTGATTGACATGTTAAATTAAGAAACAAACAATTCTGTCCAACCGTTAACTCTCTTATCAATATAATATGTTAATTTAGAGGATTTCAAGTGCTAGTAGTGAAAAAAAAAGTATATATACCACGGTAGAGAAGTCTATTATTGCCTTCGCACCTTACACCCCTCGGCGCAAGCGCCTCGAGATGTAATCTTGGTGCTCAGGCAATAATAATAGTTGACTTCTCTACCTTGATATATAATGTACTATTTTTGCACAGTGGTCAAATTTCATTAATTTTTCCCAAAAATCATTGGAAGTAGGTGACTTCGCTATTGTTTTTGAGTGACTAAATCGTGAATGTTGATTACTCAATTATGGGATATTAAGGACTTTTATGAATTTACTTGATAAACTCTTCGCCCTCATTAATCGAACTACAAATTCATGAAAAAAAGTCACTTAAAACTAGTAGGGTACAAATAACTATTTCGTAAAAGTATCCAAAATGTGACATAAAAAAAAACTAATCCAGGAGGCTAAAAAAAACTGGCCGAATGAACAATGATGATGCGTTTTTACTTTTGTGTTAATTTATGCCTACCATTCAGGAGTCGGTAATCAACAATCAAAGATCAATTTTGGGGGGTCTTCTTAATTTTGGAATAAAGTTATTAATTTGTGTACAACTAGCTTTGTTCCTTATTCTGTAAAAGCGATAAACCTCGTAGCTTGTGTAAGTATCTTTTCCATACCTTACAGAAAACTGGATAAACGTTTATTTCAGAGTACTTTTGAATCTCATTCCACATAACCTTAAAATGGAAACCAACATAATAAATTTCATTGAAAAAATTGATGTAACAAACTTTGCTCTTGTTATACCAAGTGTTGCAGTTGGAAATGTGGGGCAATTAACTATTGATATGCTAATTACGTCTTATCATTTCAAGAAATATGCGACGGTTTGGCATCCTGCAATTATCCCCACGGCGGGAGGAGATCCGTTCTTTGAAGACCCGGTGGCTGTGTCAACAGCTTGTGAGCTGTTTGTACATGAAGATCTACAGTTAGTTGTAATGCAGATACGATCAGGTCTCGAGAGTAATCTGGCCTTAAGTTTCATTCAAAACTTAAAAACAGCCTTGACTCCATTTCATTTCAAGCAAGTGATCATTCTCAGCAGTGCATTCGCCTATGAATTACACAACGTCACATCTAGTCATTTTCGTTACGTATCGGACGATAATGTAACCAGGTTTCAGGATTTAAATGTGCCACGATTGGAGAAAGATGCAGACGGAGAGTATACAATATATGGTGGCGGCTACGCTACAAGCTTGTACAATTCTTTAAGAGACAGTTACTCGTGCACAATACTATTCAAGTATACATCGGAAGGTGATAATCGGCCGGACGCATTTGAAATGCTGAAGATTTTATGTAACTATTTGCAATTTTCTCCGACTACTACAACAATTGTATATCCTAATAGTTGGAAGTATGCATTCGGTAATCCTCCCCCTCTGGGAATTTATTAATGTTTATAATTAGTAATTAATGAAATAACTTTCTAAATAAATGTGATAATCTAATTGTTTATTAATTGAATTACATGTAAATATTTGAAACTATTAGATTGGTTCAAATCTTGAGATAGGATGGATGTGCAGCTCTCTCGTATGTGCGTATCTGCAAGCGAAGTAAATGCTAATGTGGAAAGTTGGATACTGAAGCACTTCAGTTGCGGAAGTTCGTGGAAGGATGATAAGGTAAGTCAAATTCTGCAATTGACCAATTTTGAATTCTGATTGTTTATAGTGCTCAATTTCAAAATCGAATGTGGAATATCACAAGCGCTACTATCTCAACGAACGACTTTATTGCATTCTGCATCACATTGAAGTTGCAAATGTGTCCATGTATTTAAATCAACTGCGAGAAATGGAGATTTATACTAGAGAAAACATCGACATCTTCTTAGATTTTATTCTGGATGCTGTTTCAAGAGATACAAACTGTGCTGTCCCCTACGCTCGTTTATGTCATGAAATTGCAATTGAGCAGGGGTCACAATTTAAGCAAGCTCTTTGTAAAAAATGCCTACAACTTTTCGAAAAAAAGTCCCTAGGGTACACGGAAAGGAGGCTAAAGATGCGAGAGATAAAAACTTACAATGAAGCGTCAAAGATTGCCAGTTTAAAACTTGAATTAGAGCAATACAATAATCAATTACGGTCGGAATATACCAAGTTTATTCATTTTATTGGTGAGCTGATTTTTATTTTGTTTTTAAGATTTGCTTATTTTTAACGTTGCAGGTGAGTTGTTCCTGAACCAGCTTCTCTCAAATAACGTAATTGTCAACTATATACATGGTTTACTGAGCCGGAGAGATGATGAAGGTTTGGAATGTGCTTGTTTACTTTTAAGTAGGGTAGGTGGCTTGTTGGAGACTTCTGGCTGTGGCTTGCATCAAATCTTCTACATACTGCAGTCGTTCGTTAACTGCAGTAATCAAGGAAATGTCAGCTATCGAGTGTGGTAAGTTGTCTGAATTTAATTAGCAGCGAGTTTGTCGGTTGACTAAATCATAATCAATGTTCCCCGATTTATTTTCAATAAAACTAGACCGATACAAGTATTCTGAATGAATGAATTAATTAATGATCAATTAATAGCTCATAACCACTTGGTGCCCTAATTAAACGAATAAGATCTGTTTCACAAAGGACCAACGACCAGTACTGATGTCGCTGATACAACAGTGAATAGGACAGATCGTCAGTGCTGATCATCGGTCCTTTGTAAAACGGCCCTAATGAATTATGAGTGTTTTAAAAACACAAGCTCTAGCTTAAAGCAACTGAACTGCCGTACTATCTACCTAATTGTTCAAATTGTTTAGTAGCCTTGTAATAACACATTTTCTTCTAACAAAAAATAAATGAAAAACCTGGTTTACAATTTGGTCATTGCTCTCAGTTGTGTAGATCCTACTTTTATGAATATTATTTTATTTCAGGAACATGGCTAATGAACTTTTGGCCCTCAGGAGTTCACATTGGTTAAAAAATACAAACTGAAACGCGGGGAAAACTAAGCTTATTTGGAACGTATAGCAATCCTAAATTCGGGAACCTCAAGCTCAGAATAAGGCCGTACAAGTTATCTGCCAAAAGACGTTATTTTGCATTATTGAGTATGGGCTAAATATCGTTTTCTACTACAGATAACCAGCGCGTTAAGTTTAACGTTACAGGGCTGATCCAAATCAAAAAAATTATATATACCTATTTTGTACATATTAAAACGAAAGACTACAATAATGACGTGTATGGTGTGTTGTCTATATTAGTTTTTCCTGTCATGAGTTCATTACGCTAGGGAATAAACATCTCTATGGCTATTGGCTAGGGTAATTTAGCATCAGTTGGGTGCAGTGAAAATTGTAATTTATTTGGATAATAAAAAAAATACCAATAAAATCTAAAATCTGTTTCTTTTGTAAACGATCAAGTCCAATACATTATTGTTGGTGGATTAATTATTATAATGGATAGTGTTGATTCACTTCTTAGCCTTCCGGAGGTCGCTTTAGAGAAAATTCTTTCGTATTTAACCTACGACGAGATTGCCAAAAGTCGCACGGTGAGTATTAAAACAATTTTCATTTAACGTAATACACGGAATCTAATGCTCTTTTGCACCATACGCACAAGATCTTGTGGTTTTTGTGGACGAAATAACAAAAAAAAAAGTATGTACAGTGTTGTCAAATCGGCACTGTATTAAAGGGGAAAAAGCGCGGGATTTGTAGGTGAACTGCAATGTCTGACAATGAGTTACTTGATTCTTTACTTGCCGTAATTAATGAAACCCCCGAACCTCAACCGTCCTTCGATAAAGCACTAACATCATTGGACAATGTGCTTGTTCAACCGGCAAAAGAAAAACTGCAGTCTGATCGTAGCACAATACACAATGGGGACACCGATTCCTCGGAGGATGAAGATAATCGTGACTTTGAGAACAGACAATATACTGAATACGGACGCAGTATTAAACATCTACTGCGTACGCAAGCCTCCACTTCAAAACAAACCTCCAAGCAACTATGGACTGCGAAACCCAGCACTAATCAATCAGAATCCGTTCGTTGTGAAGTCTTATTTGGAATTCAAGTGGCGAATCCACTAGTCACAGTGACCGTTTTAGAGGAGCGCATGGGTGATCGTACGTTCATTCCACTTAGTCGAATTAAAACTTTTACAAGGAATGTATCTAAAAGCGTCGATTGGGTAGTTGCGGGCGCTATTGTCCATAAAAGTCCGACGAAAGTATCTAGTAAAGGGAAGAATTTTATGGTGTGGACTTTAAGCGATTTAAAAATGGAATTAAAGACCATTTCTCTATTTTTGTTTGGTCGTGCTTACGACGAATTATGGAAGACGACTGTCGGAACAGTTGTCGGTATCTTAAATCCGTCCTTACTGGATGCACGAGACGGTAGTAAAGATGAGGCTCAATTAAGTATAAATAACCATCAGCTTGTGATGCTTTTGGGTAATTCTAGAGACCTCGGCACATGCAAGAGTGTAAAAAAGGGCGGCGAACGTTGTACCGCCTTTGTAAACGTTAGCATCTGCGAATTCTGCGTGTATCACATTAAAACCGAATACCAAAAGTGTAGTTTACGTTCCGAGCTTCAATCGAGTTTTAGCGGACGTGGTTTGAATGCCTTACGGAACAAAGTATTAGGGAAGGACCAGGTTTTTTACGCCGGCAAGTTATATTCTGCAATACCTAAAAATAGACAGACAGCGCGAGACCAACAAAGACTAAAAGTCTTGGAGGGTAACAGTCAAAGTGTTGTAAAACGAAAAATGCCACCCCAAAAGAAGGCGGCATCGCAATTGGAAATGGATGCAACCCAACGGTGTCGCGACCTGGAACGCTTAAAAAAACTTGGTGTTAATTCTCCTGTGGATCTTGACAATAAAATTGTAAAATTTAACGCAGACCATTCTCGTGAAGTGAGCTGCACTTCTGCCCTCGATGCCATTCAAAAGTTAAAAGAATCAAAAGCTCCAACGCTCTCTTCCTCCGCCACCATAGACTTAAACCTACCAATAACTAGAAAGGAGACAATTAAAGCTAGACAAAACGCCTTGACGTGGGTTCAAACAAATGGCCCCATACAGAAGCAGGATCCGAATAGCGTGCGTGGAAAAGGAAAGAAGCGTGCGCTCGATGTTGAGCGTTTTCAAGAACAAGACAAGAAAGCAAAAGTGGAAATCAACAGTTTTTCATCTGACCGATTTAGAAAAATAATGACGGCGACCTCGGCTCACAACAATTTACTCGCCGAGATTGAGAACGAACGGCAAGAGAAGTACTTTCAAAAGTTAGAGATGAAAGAGAGGATGGAAGAAAAAATGGCTACCACATACAAAGTTCAATGTAAAGCTGTTCGGTGTTTAAAGTGTAAATATACAAATTTCTCCGCGTCGGATACGTGCAAGACGGAACGGCATCCTCTAAAGGTGTTTGATGCGGTTAAACGCTTCTTTAAATGTGGCGAATGCAGTAATCGAACCGCTTGTTTAACGGTTGTGCCCACACTCTCGTGTAAAAACTGCGGCAGCAGTAAATGGGAGAGGACGTCGATGATGAAGGAACGCACAGAGAAAATTGCAGCACCGACGCTTTCTATACGAGGGGGCGAACAGGTCTTTACAAATTCAAATATTTCAAATGCAAATTTAGACTTATTGGTACCTGAGTAAATTGTAACTACTTAAGTACCTAGTACCTTTAATAAAGTTTTGTTTTAATTTTAATTCTTTCTAATCACAACTCGGCTCCCTTTTTTTCTTTCAAAGTTCTGGACAATTGTAGAAAAATAATCCCTCAAGGGGGAATTCTCTGGAACAAGTATTCAGGGAAAGCAGAGCCCGGAAGCCTTTGCAAAAGTAGTTGCAGATGGTATAAGCTCAAATTCGGCAAGTAGAGAAATAGGTTTGGAATTCCAAAGCTCATTAAGAAAGGCTTGATCTGTACAAGCCTGAAGCTCAAAGTCCTTTCGGATGTAATTGAAATCCTTAAATGATAAATTCTTTAGGCAAGATTGATACACAAAGTTAACAAAAGAAGCATTTTTAATTTTTTGTTAGTTTGACTTTGTTTTGTTTAATCAGGTAGGTATCTAGATACCTACACGATGTCTATCAACAGCAGACGTACAATACGTTTAAGTACATTGGATATTGTTCACGTATTTCACAGGAAATTGAATCCAAATGCACCGTAATGCCAGTAAACGTAGTGAAGAAGTTGGTAGATGTTAGAAAAATAGTATTCAGATTTTAGTTTGTTCGTGCTCTCTTTTTAAAAAAAAATTGAAATCACATGTTTTTTATGCAATTAACTTTGTAGGTATGTCGTCAGTTCAACCAAATTGGAGGCAACCTGTTATCACGCGGTTTCTTTCAAATAGAGAAGAGACACAGCGCTATATACAAGAGAATGAAATCGATGTTGCCAAGGCGCGAATCGGAACGTCGATCGCATCCATTGTCCCGCCATTGTGATATACTTTCAGCAATTGAAACTCGATTGAGCATGTTGTCCATGACGTACTTAAAGTACATTGAAAGTAGCACTTGCTGCTTTATTCCCGGAAAGGTACATCTAACACCTCGCTTGCATCTAACCATCGCAATTAGGTTTTAGATGAAATTGATCGTATTTTAACTCTTGTCGATAAGGTTAAGCCAGCTCCGAGAACGCACGAATTGCTTCAGGAGCTACGTGATATTAGCAGTATGGCAATGGAACACTTTGACGAAATAATACTTCCTCGTATGAAACACAAAGCATCGGATAGAAATACAAGTAAAAGAGTTTATCATTTGAATGCCACATAAATGATGTTTGACTTGCAGTCTCTGCCACAACTTCCACCTTAAAATCGACTAAAGCACTCTATGCGCAGGTTATATTCGATGAGATTCAAAAAGTTAAAAAACAAACTAAAAGTAATAAGCAGCAAGTGTCGTCATTGGTGGAGGTTCTACGAAACCTAAGTGCACAAGTAAGTCAATCTTAAATGGCAATCTTTATAAAAAATACCTTTCTAGATTAAAAGGCAGGCAAAAATGTTGCGAGAAAAATCATCAACAATCAAAGAACAGGAACGAAAATTACAAGAACAGGCCATCAAAATTCAGGAGCAAGAATCATCCATAGCGGACTTAAAAAAACACGTAGAAGAATGGGATCAGAAGTTTTCCGATTTAACGGCGGAAGTAATTCGAGCCCGTGAGGATTTTTCAATGAAAACGTTACCTCCAGTCAGCCACCCTGATCTATCAAAGTGTAACATCAAGCCGCGAACGGGTCTATCAAAATTCTTTGAAATACCACAATTTGATTTGGAAAGGAAGCGTAAGGCCACATCCATATCCGATATTCCCCAAAAGGTACCGAGGATGTTCACAACTGGCAGTATATCGGACGATATTTGTAACAAAATTAACGAAAACATAACAAACAATATATCAAAAAGCATAACGGGCAAATTACCTGTAATTAATGAGAAGGAAAAATATGCGGGGTGTCTTAATCATAAAACTGGATTTGTACCATTTCTCTCTAGTTCGATTGAAATGTTACTTAAGGCACCAATTAACAGTATTAAGTCTCGTAAACGAAAAATTTGTGAGGGGATTGAAATGAAGTAAATATGAACTATTGTTGTTTTTATCTGAATGTGCTTGTTTCATTACTGATAGTGTGTTTCTGTAAGCAAACTGTGCAATTAAAGTTTTTTTTAATGAATGGTATACCTATAAAGCACATTGAACGAGAGAGAACAAAGCATTTCAGGTGTACCCCCGATTCTGATTTGGTGGTGACCTCTAGACCCACCGGTGCCACGTTCTTCCCCATAAACATTTAGTGCTGGGACTTTCGTGCAAAGTTTTGAGAAAAGTCTGTTCTCATTGTGTTACATCATTTGGCGATTGTATTTTACCTGGGAGAAGGATCTCCTAGAACCAATAAAAACTATTACCTGCCGTATAATGTACAATATTTTGTTTATATTGATTAACAAATAAAATATTATACGTCAGGCAGTATTATTACTGGCTCTCCTGCAGTATAGTGGACTGCAAAGTGTTAATAATTTCAAGGAACTTAAATAGGTACCACCTATTAGCCAATGGCGTTTAAAATGAAGTTTGGAACTCATTTTTTTAAAGACAATAACGAGGCAATTACAAATAAGATTAGGCTTTATTAAAAAACAAGTGTGGACAAATCTGAAAAACGCTTAAAGATAAGGGGCTGAATAGAAGAGTAATATTAAGAATGCTGTATTCACTAAATCCATTTTATTATACCTACTTTTATTTAGATACTATAATATGGAACTTTTTAAACATAGGGATGCATTAACAACAAATACCTAACAGCAAATTATCACAATTAGTACATATAGCACTAAAATAACTTTAAGTATTGTGGTACCAATTCATCAACAGAGAAACAATTAAAATCCATCTTTAGGGAGTTTCTATGCTGCGTAGCTAAATCTGGTACTAAACAATATTGCTTTAAACGAAGATATAATTCAGTGTCGTCAGAGTAGATACATTGAGAGGGATAAATTTCAGGATACACCAATCGGTTGGGAACTAACGGGAAACACCCATAAAAACAAGCTTCTAACCTGCAACCAAGTGTACGGTTGAAAATGAAGGCACAATGCAAATAGTACTCACATAGAGACACCATAAAACTCATGTCGTGCTGTTGAAATGGCTACATGGCAATGTTGCAGAACTTTGTAGTATTCGGCTTTATTTTCGACAAAGCCGAAATGCACAATTTCATCTTTCAACACTTCTTTGGCTTCATCAAATATTTCTGGTACATCAGCAAAAGTTTCTCCGAGTAATGATACTTGGAAGGTAATATTTTCACATTTCAGCCGTTTAAGTAAATTAAGGAAAGTATCTGGATCCTTATCAAACTCCCAACGATGTGGCCATGCGATGTGCAGAACACTGTTAGCCTTAGGAACAGCTTCCCAATTCTTTGAGAGCTCTAACGGAAAGTATAAAACAATACATTTAGGTTCTATTTTAGTTTTAAGATTCTTCGGTTTGTTATCGGGAAATATTTTTGTCACATTTCCCAAGTTGTTTAAAAATGACATTTTGTTATAATTTGAGTTGAATATAAGAACATCAGCGGCTAAGCTACAATAGCAATTAGCTTTCTATAAGTCAGTATGCACTTTACCTACCATGTTGTCATTTGATTATACGCAAATTGTATGTCTCTTTGTTTTATTTCCCTGATTGGATAAACCAATTGATTTTCGTGAAAGTAAACAATTTTTTTTAATTTCTGCAAGTCAGGTCGCATACCTAAAAGTTCACAAAGGCTTAGAACAGAGCTACAAAACAATACACTTTCAGTTGAAATGGGGGGAATTAACGACTGGATCATTAATGAACCGCACCGAGCACGCCAATGCCACTTCTTTGCCGATAACGTAATAACGTGACTGTTGGGAATGTCTGTGCTGCAAATGATTTCGTAAGAATACAGTGATGCAATATGTAAACTTGCATTTAACCAGTGTATCAATTAACTGTTTGTGTGAACCCCCATAGAATGGTTCGATGAAAATGGCTTGTGGATTGTGTACAATTACTGCAGGGGGTACATTTTCAATTGTCTCTAATTCCTCTTCTTCCTCTGGATTCTGGACAGAATCTATAATTGTTTGAGTGTTTTTACAATTACGTTTTCTGGGGCTCTCCATTTGATGCTTGTTTGGATATTGTATAAGACGAGGTATAAGATATTTTACAGTGCTTCTTATACTTTTTTATGTGGAAGTTTATTTGTAAGTTGAAAAGAGGAAAATCCTACATTCTACACTGAATCTGAAAAGGCACAACAAATTGTGATTTGTGTAGGGCTATACCATTGAATTTATAACTATTATAAATTCAATGGCTATGCTATACCTACGAGTTAAACCAGAGTATATCTCTGGACAAAACGTAAAACATAACCCACAAAACAGTAAACTGCATAACCTTCTCTTTCCTTCTCTAAGGCGTAACCCTTTGAATTATAACCATTGAATTTATAACTATCAAATTCAATGTTATAACGGGTTTTATATTCAAACGCGTAACCTTAAATCTTTGATGGTGTAACAGAGTATGGTGTAACATGAGTGTAACCCATATATATGTAACCGTGTAGGTGTACCCAAAAAGTAGAATTTTAGGAATTTTTTATTTAAAATTGGTACTTTAAAGAGGTATTTTTGGTTTTGTGTGTGGCTTGACTGTTTGTTTACTGTGATTGCACTTCCCGTACACGTCAAAATCGGTGTGTTGGAAAAAAGTGCACTTTATTAATTTATTTGTACATCCATTCACTGTGAAGAAAATGGATATGAAATCTGAACTAGATTTAAGTGGTAAAGTTATAATTAAAGTTCAATTGGGTGACGATATTCGGAGAATTCCTATTCATAATGATGCCATAACTTATGATGAGTTGGTGTTAATGATGCAAAGAATATTTAATGGAAAACTGAGTTCATCGGATGACATTTCTATCAAATATAAAGATGAAGGTAGCTACCTATACATGGCGAGCCATTGCTTACGTTCGCCAGAGGAAGCGCTTCATGAGTGCTACCTAAAGACGGGAATACTCTAGTAAGGGTTCTGGCGCGAGTTGTTGACTGATAGCAATGTCGAGGTGTAAATATCACTGTACGTCTGACTTACGGTGGTATGTACACCTCGGCAGTACTATCAGACAGCAATTCGCGCGAGAAACCTTGCTAGAGTATTCACGTCTTTAGGTAGCGCTCAAGAAACGCTTCGTCTGGTGACTGTAACCATTGTCTCATATTTATTTATATTTTAGATGGTGATCTTATAACCATTAATGACAGTTCTGATTTATCTTTCGCCATACAATGCAGCAGAGTTTTAAAATTAATTATCTTAAAGCAATCTGCAGTTAATCCTGAAATAACTTCCACAGAAGCAAAACTAAACAGCACCTTAGAGTACTCAGAATTGAATGAAATAAGAGTACAATTACGAACTATTCGAGATCACGTTAATAAACTTTTGGATTCATTGGACGTGCCATTTACAGCTCAAACTAATGAAAAAGGTAGTATTTCCATACACTTATCCTTGACCATTTGTATAATTTTAGGTAGTTCAGATCCAAACTCAAATGATGTTGTTTTGCCAAACAAGGACTGTGGCAATAAAGTGAATTCTAAGGAATTTGATCCACTACAAGACAAGGATGTGCCCAAGGATACTGCAGTGCAGAGTAATCACGAATCTGATAGTCGTCCACGATCTGTTCCGGTTCCATCTACTCCACCAACGATACCTGGCCCTCCTGGGAACGCTCCGACATCTATGCCCGACTATTATGGACGTACTTCAACACAAAGTAAATATTCCTGTTCCAAAAAATTGGCTGTAGCTCATAAGATCAGTTTGTTCCATAAAGTATTTGTGTGAGGCAGACGTGGTGCTTAGTGATTGTTCTTTGAAACCGAAAGTGTTGTATTTTCTTAACTTGTTCAATGTTTTATTTATATTTAAAACTGTTTTTCTTTTTTTATAGATTATCCCCAGATGACGCAATACAGTTCTCTGCCTTATCCCCAACCACCATACACATATTCTACTACCGAAGGGTAAATTTACTAAAGACTATGATTATCATTTCTATAATGTCGGTTTATAGCTACGTTCCTGCTACAGATCAGTCGCAAGTACCTCACAATTCTAGTTCGTACATTAATACATCACAATCTAGCATGCCCTATCATTCTCAACAGCCGCAAGGATATAATCCACCACCGCATGCCAACTACCCAGTACAACCTCAAGGAAATCCCTACTCAAAAAGTTACAATCAACCACCTTCACATGTATACATGCAACCGCGTTAATTTGGAATATATGCATTGCTTATATTATTTGTATTTTAATGTTTTTCATTGTGTAACTGCCGTTAATCCAAACATTTGAGTGTTTAGCAAATATTTTTCAATATACGTACCTATACTAAGTCTGTTTTAATAATCCACAATAATAAAGTGTAACTACCAGAAAAGTAGTTGCAATTGCAAAGGATTTGAAATTTTCCATCAAGGGCATTTTAGTTTTAAACTTAGGGATATTTGCTGTTGTAATGTTTTTTCTACTAAAACCTGGTTTTAACAACTTTTAAACCAAAAATAAGGTTATTTCTCAAATAAAAAAAAAAGTAAATTATGTCTTCACCGTCTCCAAAATCGCCGGAGCAAAGTGAAAAGAGTCGTAAATATGATCGTCAGCTAAGGTTCGTCGTCCGGTCTTTTTGCATTGTCCATTACTTGGTTAGTGTTTCAGACTGTGGGGAGATCACGGGCAAAAGCTACTCGAAGGCTCAAAAATTTGTTTAATTAACGCAACAGCATTGGGAACAGAAATATTAAAAAGCCTGGTGTTGCCTGGAATTGGAGCTTTCACGATTGTCGATGGGGAAAAAGTGACCGAAGAGGATGTCGGATGCAAGTAAGTGCTAGCGATTCAGTCTATTTTTTATGTGGATTTTAGTTTTTTTCTAGATGAGACCCATATTGGTATGTCACGTGCGCAGGCTGCAACTGAATCACTGTTAGAATTAAATCGAGATGTTCGTGGTGATTATATAGACGATTTTCCCGATCATGTTATGTTGCACACTCAAGACTTCTTTAACAACTTCAATGTTATTATTGCTACGGCATTACCGGAGAAGTACATTTTTTAATTGAGTTGTTTATTTAATAATAGTGAGAACATTTCTAGGGTTTTAATGCCCTTATCAAAACAACTATGGTCGGCAAACATTCCTTTTTTGGTATGTCGTAGTGTCGGCTTTTTAGGATATGTAAGGTTACAAATTAAGGAACATACCGTTATTGAAACCCACCCCGATAATGAAACCCCAGACCTGCAATTGGACCGGCCGTGGCCTTCCTTGATGGAACATCTAGAGCAGGTGGATGTATCGAATTTCGGGACAAAGGAAAGAAGCCACGTTCCAGCGTTAACCATTCTCTATCACTACTTGCAACAATTTAAATCTGAAAATGGGGGATTATTACCTAAAACGCATGCAGAGAAGGATAAACTGCGTAACATTATTCGTAACAGTTTACCTAGTGAAAATGATATTTTAGAAGAGAATTATGAACAGGCTGTGAAGTTTGTTAACGTCTGCGTTAATTGTACTTGTGTACCAAATCACATACAGAAAATTCTTGATGATGAATTGTGTATTAATTTAACCTTTGAGGTGAGTTTCATTAAATTTTCCAGGGGGTAATTTCGAACATTTATTTTAGAGTTCTCCTTTTTGGGTAATGTGTGCCGCATTAAGGGAAATGGTTCAGAGTGAAGGTGCATTACCCATCCGTGGAAGCCTTCCAGATATGGCCGCAGATACGGCCAGTTTCATATCTTTACAACAATTATATATGCGTCAGGCGCATTCGCAAATGGAATCCCTTTATAGAAGAGCCGTGCAAATCAGCCGTTCATTGGGGCAGTCAACTGATGCCATTACTGAAGCTGAGGTAATTTTGGTTAGCCTTTTTGCTTCTGGTTCAGTCAGGCTGGAATATGGAAATAAATATCCGTTTCCTAGCTCGCTTGAAATAGGCTATAATGGTATTAAGGTGAATATTTTAGGCGAAGCTGTTTTGTAAACACGCTTCGGAACTGCATGTTTTTCGTGGCAAGTGCATTGCGGACGAATATCAAAGCAATTCTCCAAGTGCTTCTTTACACCTTGAAGATCCCGAAAGTTTAATGTTTTATTACGTAATACTACGAGGTTTAGAAAGTTTTATTGACGAATATAATGCGTATCCTGGCCAATATGATGATCATGTCGAACCAGATGTCCTGAAACTAAAAACTTTGATTGGAAAATTGTTAACCGAATGGGGTTGTCCAACTGTAGCTATTAGTGATGATCGTGTTCATGAAGTTTGTAGGTACGGCGGTGCAGAGTTACATTCTGTATCTGCCGTGTTAGCCGGTTGTACAGCACATGAAACTATTAAACTTATCACTCACCAGTTTAAACCCATTAATAACACTTTTATTTATGATGCGATTACTTCCACGTCGGCGACATTTGTTTTATAAGTGCTTTCAGTTTATAATATTGTCTTCAATAAAAGTAATGCGAGTAAATTAAATTCTTTATTGTACCATCACCAATACCACTATCTCGTCACCTTTATAAAATGTTTATTAAGTAAAACGACGAGGTTTAGAAACATTATTATTTTTAATATTAATCCGTAAAGTTAAAGCATAAGAAATATGTATTTATTTGTGAACTTCTCCACAATAATTGGACGTGTTTATCTGTTGTGGGGTATGAAAATCAATAAAAAAAACTATAAACAATTGAAGAACCTGTTCGATTTAGTCCATGCTCACTTATTTATTTATTTATATCAAAGTTGGCATAGATTTAAAAAGCATCTCATTTAATAGTATATTAAGTATGGAGAACGGTAAGGGATTTTTACCGTTCGAAGACAATTGTTTGGAGGAGGAGCGAAGCGACGACTCCAATTATTGTCTGAGAACGGTAACCCTTAACGTTCGACGTGCTTATAACATTTTTTGCGCGATCGAAATTAAAATTATGCAACCAATATAAATATGCACTAAGAAATTAACGAGCAGAATAAATCGAAATGATCGAAGTGGTATGGTGTACATCACTAGGTAACCAGTTTATTTGTCAAAATTGAAATTAATAATTTCATAAAAATGTGCATGTGTCTGATGTAGTTTACTAGCTTTGCACTTCCTTTATGACTTTATGAGCGTCTTGCTATAGGAAACAACAGCACAAATTGTACGTTTAATGTACCTAACAATAATTAAAGATTAAATGTAATGTAAGACTGTTGATTTTTAAAAAGGCGTCGGTAAGTGTTTTTGCTGTTCTGTTTTTAGATCGGTAAGTAATTTTGGCGTCGTCGTAATCATAGCAACTGGTAAATTCTACGTACTGTCATGGAAACACCCATGGTAAATAGTCAGAAATGACCAATCGCGCAAAAAATAAGTAACTTCCAACATAATCAGATTAGTGTAAAACTGAAAATGTTTTATCAATTGCTTCACATTAGTTTCCCGGATAATATACTCGTCATTGGACATCCTGTACCTACCTATATGAATGAACCCTACAATGCCTTTTCGAAGAATGAAAAAATTGTTAAGAGGGTAGCGGCGCTGGTGGGGGAAGATGTGGCAAGGATTTCTTTACTTGAGAGAGAAGTGGTAAAATAGATCGTTTATAACCAAAAGTTAATTTATAATTTTTTTATTGACACACATCTAATACAGATTATAAATAGGTCGCTTAAATAAAAGAACATCTTTTAAAGCAGTAGGCAGCATCAAACTTTTAATTTTATTGTGAAATTTGTACGGTACACCGTTTGCATCACGCAATAAGTTTCTAATATTACTTCGACATAATTCCTGCAAAGATGGAAAGTCAAGAGCCTTTGCTATCGTGAATTCAAATTTGTTTAAACCAAGTTTTAAAATTAATTCGTGCAACACACTCTTCATTTCATCATTTAATGTAAAATATGTTAAAGCGTTTAATATAACATTATGGTCTACTGTTTCGTCACGATGTATCAGTTGGAGTTCATTAACAAACCCTTCGAGAGTTAACCTCGCAGTATTTGATGCGACTGGTTCTTTTCCAAGAATGTGAAGCATAAGTAAAACGTTACATGTTAATTGTACATCGTGGAATGTAAATGTACTGCCACAATGGATCGCAATTTCCAATTCATCACCAAAGCCAAAACAGTTATAGATTGCCATTAAATCTTCAAATTCTAACGTCATCCCCAAAGTTAAGCACAAACTAAAAATTATTATTCTATCCTCAAACGGTATAGCACGTTTCTTAAAAGCTGCATATAAACAACGGCACAATTGCGAATAATCAATGTCTTCCATCAAATCGATAGCATTTCGCGATGAAAGAATAATATGCAAGCATTCTAACCACTCCATTGTCGAAAAACAGCAAAATTTTACGTAAGTTAGCAAAAATGGGGAACGTAAGTACAGTAAGTGGCGATAATTTCTACTCCACATTAACTTAAACACATTGCTATCGGTATACATTAAAGAAAACACAAATGGATTGAAATCACAATCGGCAAAACTATCTAAAGCGGCACCTGCTTCTATCAAAGTTACTGCAATGGGGCTTTTCTTTTCTGTAGCTAGCAATAAGGCATCAGATCCATCTTTGTCGACCTCGGAAAAATGTACGTAAAAGTCCATTAAAGTAGAAGCCATCGTTTCATCGCCTATAGTAATAGCGTACATTAACGGAGTCATTGAATCGCGATTCACCACATTTACATCGGCACCGTAACATAGTAACATGCACACAAGTTCGTGATTTTTAAATTTGACGGCATGATGTAGAGGCGTTCCTTCGAAAATTTTATCTTGCGCGTCAATATTCGCACCTCTAATAATCAATTGCTCCGCAAGACAGGTCAGAGAGCGTGCTATAGCAAAATGCAAAGGTGTCATGCCGAAAGTATCCGTCGTGTTAATGTCACAACCCGACTGTATTAACAGTACAACTTCTTCGGTAACGGTTTCATTGGTATATTCTGTGCGCATTATAAGATCGTGGATCGGGCAGTGGTTCGTTAATTCCATGTTGTCCTGTAAATAAAAATATATGGAAAAGGTTACTATTGTACAAAATAATGCAATATCAAGTAAACACCTTTGGAACAATTTACCAATTGCTGAGGAATACGTTCAATCAATAAATAGCTGGTTCAGCAATTTTCTCTTCACAAAATCGGCAAATATTTTGAAGAGTGGCAGGAACAGGAACCAGGATCTCACAAAACACAAAATTGTTTTTTTGTGAACGGGGCTCCCTCTTGTAATGATTTTTTACTTTTTTTAGTCTAAAATCGTCACACCGTACCGTACTATTTACTACGCATGCGTAAAGAAACATCATTTGACCTACGAATTATTTTGATTTTCCTCCCTTCGCTGACTACGGTGATGTTTTTGAATGAATTTGCTTTTCAAAAAAATTTGAGAAGGCAATCTAAAAAAAGCCAATAACGTAATATCTAACTCCACTGAATTGGGTACGCATTTTTTTGTCAAAAAAGAAATACAACGAAACAAGGTGTTTTACAGGTACTTTAAAACTCTGCCCATTAAAAACTCACTCGGTCGCTCGTAATAACAATAACAAATTGTAGAAGATGAGTGGCTTTAGCACAAATTATAAGAAATGATTAGTAGGATAAATGAAATGTATGCGATGCGTACGTTATTGTAGTGCCAACATTTTTTTCCCGCTATTTCACATCTACTCTGGCATGGATTAGTTGACATGTTGAATAGAGGTTGATAAGGTAGAAGAGAAATCGTTATTAAAGTTCCGTTAAATTTCGATTGTAAAATATTTTAATCATGTCCGGTAGAGGAAAGGGTGGAAAAGTAAAGGGCAAAGCGAAGTCGCGATCAAACCGTGCCGGTTTACAATTTCCTGTGGGAAGAATTCATCGTTTACTCCGCAAAGGAAATTATGCAGAACGTGTTGGTGCGGGGGCTCCCGTATATTTAGCGGCGGTCATGGAATACTTGGCGGCGGAAGTTCTCGAATTGGCGGGTAATGCGGCTAGGGACAATAAGAAGACGAGGATCATTCCTCGACATCTGCAGTTGGCCATCCGTAACGACGAGGAGTTAAATAAGCTACTCGCGGGAGTAACAATCGCTCAAGGTGGAGTGTTGCCCAACATACAGGCCGTATTACTACCGAAGAAAACTGGTACGGGATCTGGAAGCACTTCTAAAGGAACGAAAAGTCAATCGCAAGAGTATTAATGGTACATGAAAACGTTCGCATGTTGTAACTTTTTGTATTTTTAATTCATAAATAAAACTACTGTAAATTTTGTTGACTGGATGATATGTATAGACCTGCATCTCTGTATTTAAAATCAAATAAAATTCTCCAGGATGTTCTTTAAACTTTGAACAGGGTCCTCATACGATCAGGCAGAAGTAATATTATTCATTTCAAATTTGCTTGGCATGTAATGCAGACATTGGTGTTGTAGTCGGCTGATCTGGTCATTGCACGTTACTATAAACACAAGATACTTAATTCTCAACTTGTCCTATTTTAATATTTGACAATAAACTGTACGTAACAGTGATGAACACCAACTATAAAGTAATATTATTGAGACACAGTGCAATACAATAGCGATAGGAAGTGGGTAATTACATTACTCAAAACAATATGGAAAAATGTTTATTTTCATAATATATTACAATCAATCTATTTCCCACCAAAACTATTCATAAGGTTTCCCAATCCTCCCATGCCACCGGCCGCTCCTGCTTGTAGTTGTCTCATCATATTTTGTAATCCGGCCATACCGCCCATTTGATGTAAAATCCTTGGGTCCATCATCTTTGCCATCTGTTGATTAAGCTTTGCCAACTGTGCTGGATTAACATTTTTTGCCATATCGCCGCCTTTAAACAAACCCTTAATTCCTCCCATTTTTTTAACAACAGCAGCAAATTTGGTGTACTGCGTTATTAATTCCTTAACTTCTTTTTCTACAATGATCGTATTGCACAAAAACGAAAACAATAGAACTATAGATAATACCAGTGACTCCAGATCCTTGTGCAACCCTTGTTATACGTGATTGCTGCTTGGAAAAAATTTTAGCTCCGTCTCGATTATCTAATTCTCCCTCATTCATGCTATCCATTATTGTCATAAGACGTTTAAGTCTGGCCATCGACTCCTGTTCACTGCCTTTCGACATAAAATCTTGACTAAACCCGGGAATCATTCCCTAAAGATACAATAACTTTACTAATTCATTTGCGTGCGAGGTTAATTGAGTAACACAAAAAGGAATAAATTCTAACCATAATCTGCGAAAAAGGTCCCATTTTCATAATATTTTGAAACTGCTCATACATATCACGTAGAGTAAATTGCCCATGCTTAATCTTCTCTAACAATTCCTCATTATCTTCTAATTTCAATTCATTCACTTTATCAATTAAACCTTCTATGTCACCCATTCCTAACAATTTGCTAATAAACGGTTTCGTTTTAAATGGTTCCAAATCGTCTATATGCTCTCCCGTACCTATATATATAACGGGACTATTTGTAGCCGCCACTCTAAAAATAAAATATTTAACAATTATAGTCAATATTTTACAGACAATTGTGTACTCACGCACTAAGTGCACCACCACCCTTGGCATGTCCATCTAACTTTGTAATGATAACTGAACCAACATCGACTTTATCTTTAAACGCTTTTGCCTGAGCTTCACAAGCTTGACCAATCGTAGCATCCATAACAAAAATGATATTATCCGGTTTCTGAAAATATAAAGTAGTATTTTTGGTTATTTAATTCAAAATGGTTTTTAAACAGTTCAACAATATCCAGTGCACCTCCACTAAGGAGTTTAAAATTTTACTGATACGATTTGGTATAATAACTAACAAATAATTTTGAATTATTTCTAAAGCTTCTTTTTTATTTAAGAAATATTACCTATATGCTGCTCTTATCTTTGTGTTTATTGTATACGATTTCACATGCGATTGTAATGTATAAACTATACAAATCCTTAACTTAGTGGTTTTAGGTCACTATTTATACATTTAGTTGATGTTGCTTTTACCTTGGGAACAAACCATAGGAAAAGTCAACTTAATAGTACATTATATACTAAGGTAGAGAAGTCTAGTATTATTGCTCGAGCACCTAAATTATATCCCAAGACACAAACGCATGAACAGATTACAGTGTTAAGGAATTTATTCGGAGAGTAAAGTAACTGAGAGGTGGAAAAACCGGACCGAAGAAAATTAATAGTTTGACAGAATTTTTTGTTTATTAATTTTTTTCACTACTAGCATCTGATGACATGATTATTAACCTTTTTCCCACTTGTAAAGTAGGCTTTGTCAGCAGTTGTTCAAAGTGGTTAATAATGTTGTCATCATTAACTGCCTAGCCTAGTAGTCAATAGTGAGAACTGTCACCCTATCACTTTTAGAAATCACAACCCGAAATTTCTCTCAATAATCAACCGCTCAAACCAAAAAATTAAATATGCCTAATATAAATAACATTATGTTGGTCACCAGAACTCTATATGCTCATTTTATCACACTTACAACAGCATTTGAAACAGCTAACATTTCTTCAAAAAGCGACTCTTCCTGCTTATGTCTTCCGCTAGTATCCACAATTATAATTTCGAATCCTTCTTTTTTAAACATATCCACGCCATCTTGAGCAATGATAACTGGATCCACTTCCGTATAGCTAGAAAACCAATTACAAATAAAGAAACAGGAAGTTTTACATTTAATACCTTCCGTAGAAAGGTATTCGGGCCTTTGTACAATTCTGTTTGACCTGATCATACGCGCCGGCACGAAACGTATCTGCACATACCAAGCAAGATTTCCAATTCTTTTTCTGATAATGATATGCCAATTTTGTACATGTGGTAGTTTTCCCCGAGCCTTGCAAGCCAACAAACATAATAATATTAGGTTTGCCTTTATGAGGTTGATAAGGCTTAACACCGGGATCGACCAGCTAAAAATTAACACTAACTATATCCAAGGTCTGATGTAATTTAACTACTTACTTTAACCAGCTCTTTAAACACAGCGCTTTGTATCATACGTCTCTTATTAAGACCACCGGCCATCTCATCAAAGTCAATAACCGCCCGAACATTTTCACGCAACGTTTTTACCAATTTTATATTTACATCTGCTTCCAATAGGGCTGCACAAATTTCCTTGAGCATTCCATTTAAAACCTGAAATTGTGCTTCAGTAACTTATCACATACTCCACATCTGGTCCCTTTTACCTCCTCATTTATAATTGTTGCCTTACTTAACGATTGCAGGGCAGTCGTGATTTTACGACCCAAATCTGCTAACACCATTTTTGTGCTTTAACTTTTTCGTGTATTTACAAATGTGTTGTCATAATAAACGAAGGGAGCACTTTCTACAACCTACAAATTACTGCGTGTTCTTCTCTTGCTCACTCGTTGACGTCCGGGACGTTCCTTTCGTTGGTGTGAATGGGGAATTTGTTTACGTTTAACTTCCTAGTGATTTTTGAGTTACATTTTTGTTACCAACTTTAAGATTTTATAGGGACTTTTATATCATACATGTGACCCAAAAAGTCCTTTCAAACTGCTATGCGCATGCGAAAGAAACGTCAAAACTCAAAGTTGCAAATTGTTGCTAAGTAAAATGTAGGTTAGGTAATTGTGAAAAATGCAATAAATTGTTTTTTTCTCAATTGTCACGACCATCTTGGATTTTAAAAAGTAAAAATTGGGTTAAAATTCTTTTCACATCAAGCAGGCCTGGATCCCAAAACACCAGAACCACTATACTACCGACCTACACAGGAAGAAATCTACAGCCGCTTTCACCTCTTCGTCACTTGAGAATTGCATTACCCCAAGTGTTGTTTCAGGTTGGGGACAAATAGTAGTCACTGGGGCCCAATCTAGGCCGGTGGTAAGTGATTTCCGACTCAAATTTGGCGCCGAGATAGGCTATGTGAGGGCGGGCGTTGTCCACGGTGCAAATACCGAACCCCCCTTGTCAGTCGGCCCTTCCTTTTGCTCTGTATAGCTCGGTATAGCCGTGTTAGTATCTTGCGTCGATTATTGTACTTTTTTTCAGATATAAACCGTTGTCCTTGTGCAATTTGAATTGCTGTACTTCCCGTGCAAATATTTCTAGTGGCATTTTCTCCTTTAACGAAATGCATAAAAGCGGTATGTTAAATCACACCAAACACTAACTCCATTAACCTATGTTTATCAAGACCTTTTGACTTCTTTTCATGGTACTATACGCGTGATATCCGATCATTTTTTTTAAACACCCTGTATACCTCTGGCAGTTATGTGTATCTTTAAACGGACACATCAAAGCATTAGAAAATGTAGGCAACTTAAACCTCATCTTTTAACAAATGCAGTGCAGAATTCTTTGAAAGTGCTAGGTATACCTAATAGGAGGTAAGGACTAACGGTTTATGAAATTTCCAAATTTTAAATGAAATTTGTCGATAAATGCTACAGCAGTTACCTAAAATGATGTAGTCCATAGGGGAATTGTATGTAGTTAGGTCAAGTACTTGACACCATCGACCATATGGTCAAATTAAAAATTAAATTTTATATATAACTGCAGAAACATCACATCAAACACTTAAAATACTAGGATATGGGTATATAATGATTTCAAATGAACTTCGTGGTTATTTCCAATAGTATTTAGGCCATCAGTTTCTTGTCTATCAGTTGAATATTTCAGGTTCTCGAGTCTAGTGGCACTGCGGACAATAGAAAACGCTTTTATTGAAGTGCGTTGAACTAAGCGCTCTTGACAAACTTTGCGAAATATTAGCAGCAGAACGTGGAAGTGTTTTTTTTAGGTAAGATCAAATACAAGTTTCACAAAGTGCAAACGAAACATTTACCTGGCCATTTCCTTTTTATGTAGTATCATTGTGTAAACACTAACTTCAGGAGATAATCTATCAGGTGTTAAATCATATTTCTGTAATCTTCTGCAAATAGACTCTTAAAATGATTCCTTCTGGAATAAGCCAGACTGTTATACTTAAACAAATCGTCATCTTCCCCTCCCCATCCATAAAAAAAATTAGACATTCCATTAATTTTTCTAAATTGTGAAGATTGTATACTAAGCACTCCACCGCACAATTCCAAGTATGGTAGATTATACCTAAAAATGATTTCAAGAAATTTCACACACCAACATGTATACCTACCTAAATGTGTCAATACTACTAGACATATGTCTCGGTTTGTTGGAACAAGCGTAAATATTTTGAAGATTTAGTGGTAGTAAGTCAACGTCATGTAATATTAAACACGAATAATTCATTTTCATTGCTACTAATGCACCCACATTCATCATTTTTGCACGATTAAATGGCAGTCTGTCACTTTGTTCCACGATGAATAAACGATAATGAACCTTCTGCTCTTGCAGAAAGTAATGCATATAGTTCACAAACATTTGCAATTGAGCTGTCCGGTTTCTATAAGGAACAATAATCGCTACACTAAACATTGGATTACAGTTATCGTTAGCATACTCTCCACCTTAAAATACACAATCCATGAATAGTTGCATAAAGAAAGGACATTACCAACCATGTGCTGGAGATATAAAATGTTTCGAGACGTAAATATTTTGCAGAACTGCTTCTCTTTTACTTTCAATTAACCGTTTGTAAAAATCTGCAGAACATTTGCTCACATTTTTGTTGATCTCAAATGAATTGAAAAAAAGTTCCTTATAAGTGTCCACAATTGCAATAAACGTGTAATATTTGGAATGCCTATCGGGATGAAAAATCAGAACTATCAGCATCAGCATACATGTCAGACAAATTGCTATTTTTTTCATGGCATGATCTGAAAATACTGATTTCTAAAATAAACCATAAAAGGCAATGGTTGTCTTTATACAATTACGTAAAACCATAGTCTGTAGGTATCTAAACTAACGTCTCGTAAAATTTTCCTGCTTATATCAGCACAGAACAATATTTTTTTTATGGTCATCACGTTAATTGTTTATGATTTAACAGCTGAAATACAAATATGGAACCATTATGGAACAGCCAATCACAGACAGACTATTAATGTGGTGGCGCACGACAGGAGTGTACGGTGAGTTGCCTATCTACCCGGGTTCTGCTGTAGAAAAAAAGGAGTGGATATTCGCACTACAGTTACCAGTTACGGATCTCCACCTAAAAAAAAGAGGTCCATGACTACGGTGTAGTGTCGCTGCATTCTCAGCAAGGTAACAAATTATATTCGCACTGCAAAAACTGCAACACTGCAAAAAAACACCTAAAGTACTAATGTTAAAATACATGTTATTTGCATTTAACGCCTTCAAATTAGTTCTTAACTTTTGTCATACCTCCTAATAACGCGACAGAATATTGGCTGCTAGTATTGTTTATTAAATTAATAAACAAAGCTACTGGTAGCAAGCTTTTCAACAGTCTGAAGTTATATGGAAGCAATGAACTGAACTTCTTACTACACAAACATCTGTACTGCAACGATATCATGGGAAATGACCAAAACAAGATCTAATTCACGGATTTTTCGAATTAGTCTTTTACTTATTAATAATAAAAGAAGTAAATCACAACTACACTTAATTTCCAACTAAACTGCAAACATCTCATGCATATGGCTGGCAGTTCAATGTTGCTCTCGTAGTAGTAATGGTTTATGGAAGAACTGGCAACGTTGACAACGCTGTATGTCATTGACGTGGAGGTGTTTTGTGGTTGGTTTTTGAATTGAGCACGCGCAGTATGACCTTACGTGGCATTAATGGTAGGTGTTGCATATTTGTGATGCCTTTTCTTCTTTAATTATTGATATACAAATAAATTATTACTTGTATATAGTTTCTAGTTTAAAGGATATTTTTTAGATTATATTCATCGCGTGTGACACTTACTGGAGTGCGATAAAAAGGTTTTAAACGCATGACAATACAAACAGATTTACTGATGATTACTCTTTTTTAGATTGTATATAAACAATGCATCCACAATTCCTTCCTCAACAACAGTTTAATCTCCCACAACCTCCACAAAGGATGCCACCATCTCCTACACCTCCGGGTGCTACAAATCTCTCACAAGGGCAGATGAAATCAAATATTCTTCCAAACAATTTTGGACCATCTCCATTAGAAAGTGGTCCACAAAATGTAACACACGCAGGTGGCTTTATGCCACAGTCTCAAGATATATTACCTCAAATGCCGCAAGTAAATCAAAGATCAACGTCATCTATTAATCAAAATGGTCCAGAGGTAAATCAGTACGGATTGCATTCAGCTATAAATGGTCCCACAAGTTTCAAAACAAACCAACCGTTGATGTCTGTACCCGGAAATTTGACAAATAATCGACAACCTCCGCTACCGGGCCAACTACCTGTTAGTAATTCATCATTGCCTGGTCAGACAGTTCATGGTAGTTCTTTGGTATCAAATCCTGTATCACCAATGCCTATCATGCCACCTATGGTCAATCAACAACCACCTATGGCTAGTCGCCCACCAATTTCATCTTCGCAAATGCAACCCCCAATACCAAATCAATTTCCAGTTATGGGGCAGAATCCTATGCCTCATTCAAAGCTACCACCTCAAGCACCTTTAACCCGACCAACTCTGCCTGGACATCCCCCAATGCCTAATCAACCTTATATGCCACAAGGTCCTCCGATACCGGGTCAACAACCCCCAATTTACAATCAATTGACTAATCAAATGCAAGATCTCCACGTGGGACAAAGACAGTATCCCGGTGGTCCTATGAAGTCTGCGGTTCTGAATGGTGAAGTTGGACCGCATATGCCGCCACCTTTAAATCATCCACCTTATGTAAATGGTCAAGGTAAATCTCCAGGTTATCCTTCCGTACCAGGTCAACCACCAATGATGGGCGGTTATCCTCAGCCCTCGTACCAACAGCCGGCACAACCTCAACCGAGATTAGATCCAGATCAGATGCCTAGTCCCATACAAGTTACTCAAGATGATCAGATAACACGTTCTGGAATATTTTGTACCAATCAAAAAGGTTTAGTTCCGCCTTTGGTTACAACAAAATTTATTGTACAAGATCAAGGAAATGCCAGTCCTCGCTTTATACGTTCGACAATGTATAATGTTCCCGTTACACAGGTATGCCATAGGTTTGCTATGTAAATTGCCACATGTGTTCTTTCAGGATCTTATGAAACAAACATCGGTACCATTCGGCCTTGTGATTAGTCCAATGGCACGCACATTAGATCAAGAGTATCCTCCGCCTATTGTAAATTTTGGGGAATTGGGGCCAGTACGTTGCATTAGATGTAAAGCTTATATGTGTCCCTTTATGCAATTTATTGATTCGGGCCGCCGTTTCCAATGTTTATTCTGCAAAGCCGCAACCGATGGTAATGCGACATTTATTATGCATTAATGATTCATATTCGTATTATAGTGCCGGCGGAGTACTTTCAGCATCTTGACCACACAGGCCAACGTATGGATCGTTACGAAAGGCCCGAATTGGTTTTGGGAACTTACGAGTTTGTTGCTACTAAAGATTACTGTCGAAATAATAATTTTCCAAAACCGCCTGCTATTGTGTTTTTAATTGACGTTTCTTACAATAACGTTAAGAGCGGTTTGGTTAACTTATTGTGTTCACAAATGAAAGAGATCATTAGGAACTTACCTGTGGATCAGGGAATGGAGAAGAGTAACATGAAAGTTGGATTCATCACGTACAACAGCACAGTGCATTTCTACAACATAAAGGTAAGGTAAAGATTTAGGTTAAAGTGTCTTGTGTTACTCATTTAATAATATTTATTTATATTCAATCGGTTACAGAGAAACCCCTGCTTCCCTTGTAGGTTGAACAATCTCATAACTAATGTTTATAGGCACTTACATGCGTAATTACGTTATTACCCCTTATGTTCTATCGATACTCAGAGCTGTACTTGTGGAAGATGAACTATGCGTATCTGAGAGTCATTGCATGAAACCGATTTCGTCAGATTATATACAGTAAAGTGCCTCGGAGTAAATTTTAAGGTTGAAATTACTTTGGACCAAAAAAACCTACTGTTAAAGTATTCCACTTTCGTCTCGACAAAGGATGAAGAAATATGATTTTCCTCTCTTGAAGGTCTTATTCTGTGCTCTCTAGTGAGGAAAGTAAAAAACAATTGCTGCGTTAATCTCAATAATGACATTTAAAATTGAAACATACCCCGTATCTAGATTGCTATGTGTCAAACTTCATTATTGAATACGATCATTTTGCAATTTTGATTGTAGTTTCAGAAAAAATTATGTGTAAAACTTGAGAAGAAAGTATTTTTCAACTCTACTTTCTTCTTTAGTTGAACAAATAACTATTTCTTCACCCTTTGTAGAGACGAAAGTAAGTGGTTGTGTCTAAAGTAGTTTCAGAAAAAATTAATTATACAACCAGTAGTAAGTCCGTTTTGGATTATTCATTTATACCATTAGATTAGATACTATGTCTTTAAGGCAACTTCTATTTTGACGCAGTGACGTTAAATTGTCTCTCTCATAAATTTCAAAATAAATTTCTTGTTCTTATATTAATTACCATTTTATCAGCTATTGGCGAAATTACAAAAAAACTAGTAAAAAAAACTATTTAACTCTGCAAATTTTGTGTGACACATCTAGTGCACCAAAGACACAAGTCGCATTTGCAACTTGTTAATAAATAGCCATTTTTATTACAGAGCAATTTGGCGGCGCCCCAAATGATGGTCGTGGGCGATGTTCAAGACATGTTCATGCCTCTCTTGGAAGGTTTCTTATGTACCCCCGAAGAATCGGAAACCGTTATTGAAGCTCTTATGCAGCAGATTCCGCAAATGTTCAATGACACGCGTGAAACCGAAACTGTTCTGCTTCCCGCGATACTCGCCGGTCTTGAAGCGCTAAAGGTAAGAAAACGAAATTTAAAAGTAAAACTAATACGCAGTTGCGCAGGCGTCGGAATGCTCCGGAAAACTTTTGGTCTTTCACTCTACGTTACCGATCGCGGAAGCTCCCGGTAAGTTGAAAAATAGAGACGATCGCAAATTACTAGGAACCGAAAAGGAAAAAACTGTGCTTCAACCGCAAACCCAGGCTTACGTGCAATTAGGTCAGGAGTGCGTAGCGGCGGGTTGTTCCGTCGATTTATTCCTGTTTAACAATGCCTACATCGATATTGCCACTATTGGGCAAGTGTCGCGTTTGACGGGCGGTGAAGTATTTAAATACACATACTTCCAAGCGGATTTAGATGGAGACCGTCTTATAAGTGATATTATAACGAATATAAGTAAACCGATCGCTTTCGATGCCATAATGCGCGTACGGACCTCAACTGGAATTCGCCCTACAGACTTTTACGGCCATTTGTACATGTCGAACACGACCGACATGGAACTCGCTTCTATAGATTGCGATAAGGCGATTGCGTTAGAAATTAAACACGACGATAAGCTTACGGAAGAGGACGGAGTATATATTCAAGTAGCATTGTTGTACACATCTTGTTCGGGACAAAGAAGATTGCGTATAATCAACTTATCGCTCAAAACGTGTGTACAAATGGCAGATTTGTATCGCAGCTGTGACCTTGACACACTAATAAACTTCTTTTCCAAACAATCCGTTTACAAACTGATGGAACATAATCCGAAAGCTGTTAAGGATAATCTCATTAATCGGGCCGCCCAAATTTTGGCCAACTACAGGAAGAATTGTGCCAGTCCAAGCAGTGCCGGGCAATTAATTTTGCCTGAATGTATGAAATTGCTTCCTCTGTACGTCAATTGTTTAATTAAAAGCGACGCTATTTCGGGTGGATCTGACATGACCGTGGATGACAGATCGTTTGTAATGCAAGCTGTAACGACGATGAATATTCCTAACTCTGTGTTTTATTTCTATCCTCGTCTTGTACCGCTACACGAGTTACATCCTTCCGATGGTCCACAAGAAATTCCAGCGCGTATTAGATGTACAATGGAAAAAATGATCGATCAAGGAGTATATTTATTGGGTAATATCTTATAATTACAAACAAACAAAAAATGATTATTAATTTATGTAGAAAATGGCATTCACATGATGATGTGGATAGGTCTCGGTGTTAATTCCGATTTTTGTCAGCAAGTATTTGGTGTTCCATCCTGTGTTCAAATTGATGTGGACAAAGTCAGTCTCCCAATTTTGGATAATCCATTATCACGTGCAGTGCATTCACTTTTACTACAAATTAGAGAGGAAAGAAGCCGACACATGAGGGTATGTTTCTTTAATTAAACACCAAAATATGCACAAACTTTTTTTTAGTTAACTTTAGTACGTCAACGAGAAAAGTTGGAACCAATTTTCAAACATTTCTTAGTGGAAGACAAAGGATTGGACAACTCTTCTAGCTATGTTGATTTCCTTTGTCATATGCACAAAGAAATTAGATCAATACTTAGTTAGCAAAGTAGTGTATAATAATTAAAACTGTTGTGGTAATAATGTATAATATTAATCACACTAAATTCGATACATAATTTTATTAAAGGTATAACTGTTAAATTTTTACAAATGTATATTTCATTTAGGTACAGTTTTTTTATTATTTAAGGATGCTTATAAACTAATCAATTATATTTTAAGAAATTATCATTTGTATGTTTTTTTTTAAATTTTTATGGATACCTTGTCAAACCTACACAATTTATAAATTACTGAAATAAATTTAATTATTCGGATTTATTTGGGACAATTTGAGTATTAATCAAGTTGGGGCCGGTGTCCGATAATAATCTGGAAACATTACCTACGTTTGGAAGTACCTACTTCAACAGGAACAGGAACTTCCAGGTTGAATTTCCACTGCTCTCCATAAACGGTAAACGTTGCTATAATCTGGCTCTGCAATAGGAAGTAAAATGTACAAGGCGCTTCAGACAAACACCTTTATTTCTGTAATTTAATTGTAGAGATGTTAAGAAAAATAACAATACAAATACCTACAAACAAAAATAAGTATAGAGTTAGAAATCCTCAAGATTAGATTTAATGTCACATGAAAGTGGTTTCACTTAAACATTGTGCACACAAAAAGGAAATTAGGTACTATATAACCCTCGAAATCTGTAAATAACAAGTCATTGCACATCATAATAACCTAACTACCACCAATCACGCAAATAAGTATTTATCTTAACATAGGTACATATGGCACCAAACATCAAGTGCCAACAATAACACTGTCTAAACTATTGATTGCCCACAAATTTTAAAACTTAAGTCTATCTTAACGTAGGTATATAAATACATAATGAATTTTTATACCAAAGCAATATGAGTGAAATGATTAAAGTCCAAACGAGAGTATTATAAGCGATAGATTAATATATTGTGCATTAGAACACATAATATCTTTGTGCATAGAAATTCAAAATGATTGCAAGGTTTAGGCGTTTTTGATATGAGCCCTCTCTGTGGAGTTGAAGTTCCTTAAAAGGGCAATGATTTGTTAGTTTTCGTCAAGCTAGCATTTATAAACGCATTACAATACGTTTTGCTGTGGTGAAACACGTTTTTTCTCTAAAAAATGACACATTTTGCTTGTTAAACTTTCTGATGATTATGGCATATGTGTCAATGCCAAAATGTATGTCCAATTACCGCAGAACATAATTGAAAAAATGTCAGTTTCTTTTACAAAAAAAGACACTGTTTGGAATGCGGCGATGTTTCGTTGTATCTGTTTGTTAATATGTCCGAATGCAGTGACATTGACCTTCATGAGACTTAACTCCTCAGTGAGGATTCAAAAATGAAAAAAGTTGTTTAAAAATCAATATCTCCGACATTTAATCATTTCGAAACGCCGTGAATAATAATTAAAAAATAATATAGATTGCTACCCTGTAATTATACGGTATGCCAAATCATTTACTTCGTCTAAAACAGTTCCGATTTAGTATAAAATTTGGTTTAAATCTGACTAGAAGTAAAAGTACTGCAATTGTCAACTTCATGGATAGTGTAATTCTGTACTTTCTTTACAAAGTGAGATATTAATAATTTCCAAAATGTGTCTCGGTCATTACATATTTGCACGAAATGAGCAAGTGATCCCTATGACCAAAGACTGTCGGTTTGTAACCCAACAAGTTTTCCGTTTTATTGCATACATCAATGTTCGATTCAGAAAGCAATAGTAAATATTCAAATGCCGTAGACGATCTCTTCTTGTAAAGATAGTGTCTACTGAATCTTAAAAGAAAATTTAGTTAATTTAATCTCATTACCAATAAAGCTGACAAGGTAAACATACATTTAGGCCAAATCTTACGATTTATAAAGTCGATTCATAGAATGACTTAATAATTAAACATGCCATCATAACGTAGTAGCTAGAATTTTACTAAAATGAGGAGCTATTCTAACATGAAGTGGATAATTTACGTTAAATTCGATATCGCAGCAAATACACCCATAAGCCATTTGTGTCGATACTTTTTGACAAAACCTTACAACACATTCGTTCAGAAATCGTTGATTTTTTGTTTAAAAAAGGAGAATGATTTATTTCAACAACTTCTACTCTATAAAATAGTGATTGTTAAATATATTCGTTTTTAGTAAAATTTTATACAAAAAATATCGACTAAGGTAATAACTTTTTGATAAAAATGTGAAAATTATATGTAGAGATTATACATTATGATTTAAATGTTTATATATGTAAATGTGTATAGTATATAATCGAATAAGAGAGCTATAAATGTATTTTAAGTTATGAACAGTCACATATTAAGTATTCAAAATTTTTTTAATTGTCCAACATTTCTACATAACAGCTAAAGTAGGAATTAGCACAAAATTGTAATATAATAAATTGGCAAACCACTGGAGAAACTTTGCGACATACAATATTGTACCTGCAACAGGAAATTCAAACGAAACTATTATACAAAGAGAACATAGATAAAATGAACCTAAATAACATCACAGCAAAATAACCTTTAAACACAAGGTAAGTAATTGAAACATAACGCCTCATTTATACATTGACTAGATCATCTTTAATTGTATAATAACTAATTTTTGATATCGACTTTCTCCAACAGTGAATAAATCTAATATATGGTTTTCACATAAACACAACTATATTGCAATATTGTGATAATAATTAAAACTATGCGCTGGCATTTGTGACATTACCTTTTATTGCATATACTATAGAACTCATAATTTAAAAAGGGTTCTAAGTACTCTACTTGCGCTTAGAGTAATAAGGCAGTAGTGTATGTTCGGTAGGTAACACCAAAAATAATATATAAATATATTCATTTAACCACTTTCCAAGTTTTGACATAACATACTTTACATACTCACAAGCCCTTATAAAAGTTTCCTTATTAAGAATGACAAATAGATAAACAATACTGTTAAGCTCTTAGTCTTCTCTAGTTTAATTTGGCTATAAATTCTAAATAACAATCTTACATTTTACTTTGTATTGGTGTACTGCTAGCGTTGCAGCAATATTTCTTAATAGTAAATGTTACGTAAAGATGTACTCTGAATTAGTTGTTGCTAATGTAAAAATAAAAACAAAAATTCGATAACATTTCACACAATATAAATATGTCATTTATCAAAATCAACTTGGCGAGATTTCAAGGAACAATAGTATTTTATTTCGTGAAACGGTTCCATAATAATCTCCAATTAAATCATCTAGTGAATAATAGTACATCAACAATAATAAACATCCAATACTGATAATAAAACAGGCCATAAATAGAAACATAAACAAAAAGTACAAAAATAAAAAATGCCAGATTTACACATATTCACACTTAAGGAATACAGTTCAGATGCAATATAAAAGTTACATCAATGCTACAATTCTTAATTTGAAAAGCGTTACTTATGTGCACTAAAACCAAATGCCGCTCCACCGGTGCCTCCGCTGCGATGAAAGTGTACGTTTTGCCACTTATTATCTTTCTTATGCCACACACGACTCTCCTCAGACTGATGTGTGTGAGCTTGCCCATGTCTGCAAAAGTGAATAATAGAAATAACCATTACATTCGGTAGTTTAAATGGCACTTACTTGTCCATGTATTGTGTTAATCGTACATACGCTATACAAGCGGCATCATCTCCTAGTAGATGAACATGTGGATTTAATATCGTAGTATTCACAGCTTTACAATTTTTTCCAAGCACTATAAGAAGTAAAAATCAACAACACAACAACATTTAGGTATATTGTAATAACCACGTACCATTATCAAAATAGAACTTATGAAAGTCCATCCCTTCAACTAAATTCCCCATTGCTTCTGGTTCAAACGCCGTCAAATGAGGATCACATATTTTTCTATAAGTAATAAAAAATACAACTAAGTATCTGCCGAATGGTATTATTCATTATTAATCAATGAACAAAAGAAACAATTGATTATATGATGGGTAAATGATACATAGGAAGGTTGGGGTATAAGTCATGACACCTATTATTATTTGTGGCATCATTACTTAAATGTGACGGAAAAAGTAGTTGCCATACTTTTAGTCCTCAAACCTTCATATTTTCTATGGATTTAGTGATCCAAAGCTGAGTAACATGAATAAAATGAAAATATACTCAAGTCCGAGGAATTTAGGTTTTAAATTACAAATAAAATAGCGCGTTCAACTTTCCAGGTGCAGTACAAGCTCTTATATGGACTAAATAATGCCTCTCTCACTATCATCATACCCATACGTGATTAAAAGGTGTCTGTTACACAGGGTCGACAGCATTATAAGAGGTACAGGCGCCGAACTGCAAGCTGGATAGTTTTAACCCATCTTAAATGATTTGAAGAACAATCCTAATGACCCCAGATCACCTCTAAATGCTTTCACAATTATTATGCGAGGTATTGAAGAATAACAAAGCAGACAACTTACGTGTATGCTTCAAAATCTCCTGTATTAATAGCCTCTATAAGTTGCTCAGTCATTTTAATGATCTCTTGCCTACGTGCTGCGAAAAAAAAGACATGTTAATAGCTTAATAAATAACGTAAACGAAAGAATCTATTAAAAATATACATAATACACCTTAAACTACATAAAAGCTTCAAATATTACCACTGGTTTATATTAAAGCAGGTGCACAGTATTCAGGGTGTCATGCAAAATTACATATATGAAAGTTACATTAAGATTCCGAAAGGTACATAAATAATTTAAGGAGATTATTTGAGACTGAACATAAAACACTTTCTCCTTGTTGCCAGTCTAATTAAATAAATCTATTAAAAACAATCGCCAATGTAGCTAATAGTACAGTCACTGTAGCTAATAGCAGCACATCATTTTGGATATGATCAAGATACCTAAAGCAATGATTTTCGAATAAAACAAAGTGTACCATTAATACTATAAGACTGATAACTGTTGTATTATGTAAAATATAAAATTTGAAACTACGTCAAGTATATTTCGGTAGGGGAAAATTAATTACAAATAAATGTAGCGAAAAGGTATTACTACAATCAGGTTACATTTGTATTATGACAGTCAATTCAATTGATTTCGTAGGTTCATAACAGTTTGCAAATTCATTCTCTCTCATATCGTAAACACTTGGCACCTGCCGACCAACCAAGGATACTCTACGGAGTATTTGTCAAATTATACAAATCTCTAAACCTCTCGCCAGGAAAGATTGCCGGTCACAGAACACTTGATCCCGATCTGCAATCTATGTTTTTCTAAAGATGTGAGAGACTTCCGGGATAGTATCGTGTCAATGTTGAACAAAAAGACTTTTCGTTCAACATTGGCATGTATTCCGGAAGTCGCGCGCATCTTAAGAAAAACTTACATTGTAGATTGACACAAGGTGTGCTGTGACCGGCAATCTTTCCTGGCGGGAGTTATACATGTGTTAACATAAACAATTTTATGCAATGTACACACAACACACACACACACATCACACAAATAATTAGTCACTAATTTACAGGACTCACACACACAAAAACACACATAAAGGATATGATTCATAGCATACCTGATGTTTGTGAGTTTGTGGATAGCTGTGAGAGGGGCTTTTCAGGACACACAATCCTTATTTCTATAAATAATAAATTTTAACCTATATGTTAGTAGGTTGCTTTTAAAATGTTGTTAATGTATCTTTTGCATTGTTCCAGTTAAGACTTGTACTAATTGTTGTCATTTTGTTTATTTATAAATTGCATCATTTCCGTTCTTTTCCATAAAAGTCATTTGGAGTAATAGTCTCGTATCAATGAAAAGTTGTAGGTACCTAACACAGCATACACACCTCATGCTAAATACAATAACAAAAATTTATGGTACAGCGTCTCAACATATTGAATATAATAGAATTACTATAAATACTGTGCACAAAGCTTACCCTAAGCTACCAAAAGTCTTACCGCCCACCATCACCATGTGGTCCATATGGTTAGTTTCCAAGATCAACGATTCATCATCTACTATTATAAAGATTCCTTTACAAGTTTTAACTATACGTACATTCAAAAACTTTTTAACAAGCTGATAACGAAAATATAAAAAAAATACAAAAATTTCTACACATTCAGTGCTTAAGCAAATTGATATGCACAGATTCTAGGCACTTCTTAAACAATATCCAAGGTTTTATGCGGAATATCCCATTTCAGTTAGACTGATGTAAGTATACAACATTTTAATACTAAATGGTTCACGTTTAAATCAACAATAAATTAGAAAATGTTTGTAGCGTGTAATTTGATTGTCATTTGGTTTTTTAAAGGGAGTCATTACTAACAAAGTCTTGTGCATTGTTTTAGTCCACCGATTTAATTCTAACTGTGTAATCGCTGAAATCCCTTGTACAGTGGGGTACTATAATATTGTGGACAAATTTATTCTGTGCAATATTGCTTAAAGCACTAGCAGTATGCCTTCCTCCTCGCTAGGAGGCAAGATTTAGATGACGTTAAGTATGAGGAAAGTAAATTAGTAAGCATAAAATAATGATTTAAATTAGTAAAATGTGTCAAAACGAAAAAAAAACAAACCTGTATTGTCATGCTGAAGCCTTTTGTATTCAATTGTGGAATCCACCCAAATATCGATGTCATCTTGATCGAGTAAGTTACCATTTAGACATTGGTTTTTAAGCATGCATGCCATTTAATAATGCAAGTAAACAAAAAATTAGTAGAAGAACAGTAAAAAAAACACAAGAAGTATATAAAACTAGGTGGCTTAATGAGAAGAGTGCAGAAATATCAGTAAGTAATCATTAAAATGAAAATACGATATACACATTTTATGTAATGCACATCATGGGCAGCAAGCTTGTAATAATGCATAAATTACTAAATAGTTACAAAGTGCCTATAGGTATTATAACAAACTCGCGAATACCAATGCACTCATGTGCCCATTGACGATACCTATAGTGTAGCAATAGAAAATTGGAAACCTGAATATTCACGTTTTCATCTAAATTATACACAATGTGGATGATACGTCCACTGTTACAAAAAAATACTCTTAGGTTCTTAGTTCGTAATGAAATCACGCCTACTGTCGATTTTTCCCCCTATAACACTAAATAAATTGTCAAGCGTGGTAATTAGTATTCTATTTTTTTTCGTTACGCTGCTATTTCACATACTAAAAGCCCTGATTCTGTCCTAAGTCTGTCATCTTGGAAAAATGAGGATCGTTACTGCTCCGCACCTCGTTTATTGATTATGTTTATTGAAAATGCGTACCCTTTCGTACCAAAACATAATATTTATATAAAGATAGAAACCAACCTGGCTTACACCGACCGGTTTAAACTCAGATCATGTAAAATTTTAAAAGTCGAACAGACTTAACATTTTTGCAGTATGATCTTTGCTTGCTCTGAGAATAGGATTTCCTGAATTAGTAGAAATTCTATAAATTAAATTTGGTGAGCAAATATTGATTAACTGGATTCCATTTCCGTAAACGCCTATTACACTATTAGCATTTTATTGAATCTCCTGTCATTGCACCACCTTTTGTGTACTTTAGTGCAATCACTATTCTCACAACAAAATATGAAAACTTGGGAGTATTATAGGTGAATTATTAAAGTGAAAACTTCAAGCAAATTTAATTTGTTAATTTCCACACAAATTCCCTAACCTTGAACATTGTGCACTAAAGCTTGACCGAAATCAAGTACACTGGGCTTAAGATGAGTTGTAGAAATTGAACTAGAAGGTTGATTTGATGTTGCCACTCTTGGAGATTGTGGAGGAGTGCACGGCCCTAAAGTTGCACAGTAACATAAAATATGCAGTAAGTACACGTAAGGCATTTTTTGCGTGGTATCATAAGTTTCTAGGGTGAAATTCAATGTACGATATCTTTTTGAATAGTTTTGACAGACAATAAGAATCTAATGGCGGCTTGACGACACCGCCTTTTCGTTAGTTTATAATGTCCGGAGCAGCCGGGTAACAAACATGCTTGCCCGGTTCATACAGGAATGTTTTCTTGGTTATCGGTGATGTTTGTGCTGGTCTGCTTAGTTAGACATACGTTGCGCAAAATGTTATCTGATAAATGATTGAGTTCACAGTCTATTGCAATTCTGTAGTTATGTTTCGAACTAATTACCACTTACTTTGTTGCATTGGAGTTACACAAACTTTCGGTATTACGCTGTTTGTTAAAACTGCATCTAATTACATAGTAGAGAGATTATAAATACCACGCAAAAAATACCTACAATACTAATTAGATATTGCTTACAAACTAAAAAGCAAACAGAATTTCAATCAATAATTTTCTTCAAAAGAAAGGGACAAATTACATCACATGAACTAAATTATTTTTTGTGTACGCGATAATACATACTGTCTGTGCGTTTTGATGTTCCTAAAATAGCTGCTATGGCAGCCATTATGTTATTAAAACACCCAATTTTTGGGTTGAAAACACAACTCAGAAACGAAATGTTATAAAATGTTATACTTAAAAATCATGTTGAAGTTAAGAACAAAGCGCGTTTGTCATTTTGCCAGACCTAAACGAATCTTAAAATAGATTCAAATAAACGGTGCACTGCTTAATGATGAAACCACTGAAATAATTGTATATGATTAAAAACAGAATTATTTGTAATATTCAATTACTACATCCACTTTTTATTAAGCACAAAATTAAACATAAATATGCAAAAATAGCTCAAGCGAAGCGGCTACATGTTCTTACTGTAATAGAAATAATTATATAAGGGCTACGATAGATTGAAAAGCACCGCGTGTCACAAATGTCTCAATTTGTGTTGAGCACAACAATTAGTACACCAAAATGAAATGTATATTAAGCATCGACGTATTAAGATCATTCCAAGACGTGTATTATTGTACAGTGTATTTTTAGGAACAAACAAATTTTTAATTGAATTGTTTTGGCACTGCATCATTATAACCAATTATAGCATAAACAAAAAAGTAGAATATAAAAGTGAATAGTTGCTTATTGTTAGTTCTTTCAGATTATATATGCTATAGTGGACGATGACCCATACACTGTTTACCATTTATCTGAATCAATTTTCGGGTTGAAAATGAAAGAATATGCAGAAAAGGCAATTTAAGTAAAAATCATTTTTTTGTTACTTTGGGCTATCAAGGAATACAAGTAGACATCCCATTTATAAGAACTATAAAAGGGACAGCGTTTTTCATTGTTAAAACTCACACTGCACTAGTGCAATTTTTATGTACCACATAGGTCATTTTGAAGATGGAACTTAAAAACTGTAGCATACAAATAAAACACTATTTTGGTTCTGTCATCATTTAATTTTATGACATTACGAAATTTAGAAATATAGTTCTCTATCAAAGGCAAAGTGTGTCATTCCATTGATCTGCCTCGGATAAAACCCCTACAAAAAGGGCAGAAGCTTTAACTAGGTATATCTTAAAAAGCGATGCAGTTTAATTGTAACCATCATATGAAGTGAAGTTCAAGATTAATTTAAAACCGCTACCTTAAAACTATTTTAAATTCTGTGGCGAAAACATATAACGTAACAAAAGAGGTTACTAAATAATTAAAAAATAAAGGAAACGGTCTTACTGCAAGTTATGATAAATCCCCAAAATACAATCTAATATAGAACTAACAAAACTATTCTTTAACTATATGTATAGCTTTAGCTATTATTGCTATTAATAATGCAGTGAATAATCATGGGAAATAATTTACCTTCGGCATCTTTCGCAATTACAGTAGAGCTGCGGTCCACTACCCCCTTCTTATCCTCTGAATGTAGCCCGAAACACAAACACATTATCTTTCTATTAGATGGTTATACAACAGTCTTCGAAACATCAATTAATTTCTGTACTGATGAATTATACATAAAACTAGTATGATTTGCTATGAAAAAACTTATAGAGCGTTGCTTAAGTGATAAAATGAAATGAAGCGTTGTTCTAATACCTATATAAAGTGTGATAAGTGCATGATGATTGCAAAACTCTTTATGGTATTGCAGGATACATGCAAAGCATACAGACCACAATCTTTCAAACATTGCACAGCTTTTCAATAAAGCCATCAACATTGAAAGTATTTTATTCTGACAAATAAACCAGTGGTATGTTGGATGAATGAAGTTGAATGACTTTGTGTAGATGACAACACGAAAATAAAATTTGTTTATTGTAATGACACTTTTGATACATGATACATGTACTTATCACAAACTTATGGTCTTACCTTTTACGTCATCATCCTCTAGGGTTGTTGAGCTATCTGTTGATTCCTTGACTTGTGATCCGTCACCTTTCTTCACGACGATACTTCGACCTACAAAACCAATAAGTCAGACTAATACTTTTCCTAAAGGTTTCTTTCGATATTAAAAAAGTAATTATGGAGTTTTAAGCTCTGTTACTAATGAGGAATATATTTAAACTGACTTGCCTTTAGTTATATTACTGTTAAGTAAATTAAAGAATGTGCAGGAAAATTTTAAATGCGAGAAATTTAAAAAAATATGTTATAGGAACAACAAATCATATCAGGCTCAACATTTCACTAAATGATTTATACGAATTGAAAAATTGAGACACAATATTGAACAAATAACGTTTAATATGTTAGGCAGTGTGAGTGAAGTTAATGTGCACATACAAATAAATAAATAAAATGCAAATGTGCAAACCAAATGTCAAAAAATGCGCCATGCAGTGGGCATCTAAAACTGTTTAATAAATACGTACAAACTCACTTTGTATATATTTCATCTCAGGCTATTTAATACGCAATAGCAATGTATGTACAAAGTTTAATAACACAAGCAAGGTGAGATTGTAATACCAAAATGATAACAAAAAGCAACATTAAGTATTTAATTAGTGAAGGGTAGGTAAAAATGCAGGGGTAACAGTGTTCTTACCACCACCACATTCTAGTAGCATCAAGGTGAAGATAGAAAATGAGGTAGGGTGACGTGATAAAGTCCGCCACAACCAACAAAACAAAGTTACAAACTATCTAATGCTCTATACTATTTCTAGTGTGCACAACTATGTGTAAATTTTGTTCCTAATTGTGCCAAAACAATATTGCGTTTATGGATTTACTATATAACAAGAGAGTGCATATTATGTTGTGTGCGTATGTGTGTATTATTATTGAAATGTATTGCATGTTTAACGGCGTATTGTGCACAAGTTGTAGCAAGCGTTCAATAATTTTTCGAGTCAGATCGCATCTTAATTACTTTTTTACATAATAATAAACAATTTTTCGTACTAGAAAAAGAAAACCGTAGATAACTATACTACCATAACTATTATTGAACGCCTGGTTATCTTTTATGCGTATATGTGTACATACAAATATACTCTAAGTTTCTTTTTAAAATGATCAATTCAAAAGGTGTTACTTTTTCTTAGGAAAGAAAATTGATTGACCAATGGATTTCACAGTCTATTTAGTTAACTTCTTATTTACGTTTATTTGCTGCATGGTTAATACTTTTTTTTAATTGTTCATAAGACACCCCGCTGTGAAATATTCTAATGTATAAATCATAGATTTGTTTCCTCAATAACTTTGACTATATATACACTTTACAATTTTAAATTAGGTGTCAGCTTTCAGCAGTTGCTCTGAACTTTTTAAAAAAAAAACTTTATCAACAATTCCCCTTTCCCCTCAAGCAGACACTAATTTTTGAAAGTCAAAAATGTTGAGAAAAATGAGATCCAAGTCCAAGTCATCATTCTAGAAGAATTTCTTTAAGAGTCAAGTTACAGTTTAAAAGTGATACCCCAAAGTGAGAAAGGAAAACCTAATATAACCTATAAATGTGTGTACATTCCATATTGTATGAAAATTCCAAGGTTTTTTTTTATATTAAAGAACAAATAACACCTTTTATATATTTTTGTTGGAGTCCTTATTAAATAAATGTACCTATGTCCAATCTTTCAGTCTTCCAAATAGTTTATTTACTATAATAATTAAATATGGAGGACGAAAGATTGGCTAATAATTTAACCGAACTCTTCTAACAGCAAGAACACTACAAGCAAGGTTTTTAAAGTAGAGCTGCTACCTTAGCTATTAATTGTATTTAAAATCACTTGGTATGATGCACAAATATTTTTGAAAAGGGTTTTTTTATTACAACAATATACAGGGTGAATATTTTAAAACCAAACATAGAGAATTAACATGGGAAAAAGGTTTGTTGTAGATCGTTGCTGCCTATGTTCACTTGGAGGGTTTATAATGACACCAATCAAAAGAAGATTTTTGCCATCTAATGATATACGAATTAGTTCATTTTCAAGTGTATTTCTCATTATTTTATGAAACATGTCATGTTTAGCCATGGAAATTTCCTAAAGAATCGGAATAGGTTTTAATATTGCGATTTCGACTTGAATAACGTTTAAATCGGCTTTTTGTCTTATCAGTCATGGCTAAACATGATTTTGGTAATTGGATTTATTGCCGAATTTTTGATAAAATAGTGAGAGTGCCGGCCCGTGTGGCGCAGTTCAGTTAAAGCTGAACTGTGGTGCTAAGGGTCCCTGGTTCGAATCCGGGTTCGGGCATGGATATTTGTAAATGTATAGTGGGTTGGGTTGGTAGAGTAGCCTTGGCTGAAACCCTGCCCACTCAAAAATAAAGGCAAAATAAAATAAAAACTGAAAACTAATTCCTATATCATTAGATGGCAAAAAAATCTTTTTTCAATTGGTATAAATTATAAATCCTCCAAATTAACATGGGGAGTAACAATGTTAATTGCTTATGTTCGGTTTTGGAATATTGACCAGGTATGTAAAATGAATAAGAAATGTACACTACATCACTAAAGAAAGACAATAATTTACTACACCAGAATTAAAATAGGTATGTTACCAGTGAACAGTAGGTACACCTACTACAATTTGAATCGCCTCAACCACGTATACTTGGGTATGGCTCATTTTTAAAATCGAGTGGTTTAATACTTAGGCGGTTATAATGCGCACCGGTAGGTGTCTACACTGTAATCTGTCAAATTGTGAACGTAGACGCGATACCCTCATGGGAAAGGTCAAATAACAGACGAAAAACTAATGCTAATCTAAGATGTACGTCTTAGAACAGCACTCAAAAAATCCAATAGAGAAATGTAAAAATTAAAAGTCTCGTGTAAATCAAGACACCTTATAAAAAGCATGGTGCCTATTTTCCCACGTTTTTACAGTTCAAACGAATTTATAGGCAGGTAGAAGAATCTACTTTACAAACCTTGATGTCATGGACATTTCAATTATAGCATACCGTTTTAGGTAGTAACTCAGAATGTTACAATTAAATGTTGGTCACGTGTATGCATGCACCACTTAAAAGATTCTAGTAAGTATATATATTTGGTTTACAAACAGAACTCAATTTCATTTATGCAGTGTTGGTGTTACATTATTATAAGTAAAATGCATTTCTTGCAATCAAAATTGATAATCAAGATGCATTTATATGTAATTTTATACACTTAGAGCAGAGATACCCACTGTCTAAGTAATTTATTTGCCAAATTCAGCAAATAGATTTATTTAGCATAGGTATATCTAACCTCTCAGTGAAATTTATTTATTTACTTGAATAGTATATTAAAGAACACAAATATTATAGAGAACTGTGTCTCGAAGATCTTTTCAAATATAAATTTATATATATTTTGTTTGCTTAAACAGAACAAAAGAAACGTTTCCAAATTAAAAGGCATCCATGTCAAAATTCGTCTATGAAAGAAATAATTCTGTTTTCAGATAATGATGATTTTGTTTAAAAAAAAACAACAAACAATTTTGGCCTAAATATTGGTAACTTTTCTTTTTAATTCTGTACTCTATTAAAAAATTTTTCAATCACTTTAAATTGTAGTATTAATGGCGTACAAACTACTGAAATGTGATATTTAATAGCATTTTAGCTACCAATATTGATCCTCTAAGCACACATACGTTACTTTAACTATACATTTTTTAGCAAAGCTAAATACTTACTTGAAAAGTTTCTAGTTGCCAACATTGTTGTGAGAATTGCCCCCTAAAAAATATTAATGTACCTAAATATTATCGAATTGGTTTGCCTTTGCATGTATTATGTAACGTTTGAAACACAAATAGGCAGCACAGTCAGCAAAGAATTAATGCAGGTGACAGTTTAACAACACTTGTGAGTACTTCAATATTCTTATATAACTATAAATTTGACAATGTAATTATTTCAAGTTCCCTGTGTTGATATTATTTAATAATAGTAACCTGCAAATAAAGTTGCCACGCCACAAACTTAAATTATGCTAGTAAAGATGTGCATTTCTTGTCAACTAAGGAACCTTTGGAGTATTATTGGTCCTACAAAAGTTGCTTCAAAATCATTTCCGTAATTGTGCAAGTAGTGAAATGCCCAATTGTGAGAAAGATAATCTAAATTCCCCTTTTTGTAAGATAGTCACTCCAAATGAGCCTTGAACCCACGCCATACACGAACTACTCTACTGATATTTCATAATTTCATAGCTTTACACTGGTATATCGATGTGATTTTATAAGACTGAAAATTACCTTGAGCTTCCGCCTGGCATTGAATTTTTTCAAGCAATCAACAGTTTCTTGCCTGTGTACAACAGATGCAACACGCTCTCGTTGCTAAAATGAAATACATTAACAGAATATACCTAATTATTTAAGAAACATCATACACAAATCCATGGATGTTTAAGAGCTTCGGCTGCAGTAATTCGCTTACTTGGATTTACAGTTAACATTTGGTTAATTAAATTTTTAGCTTCTGGTGTTACTGTGTCCCATTCAGGACTTGGATACTACAACGTATTACGATACAGTGAAGCACTGTGGCAAAACATTGATTATCATTACATCATATGCACCTGCTTTAATTTGTGCATAAAGTCTATGCTGATCTTCATCCCAAAATGGGGGATAGCCAACTAAAAGAATGTACAAAATAACTCCACATGCCCATATGTCTACTGGTTTCCCATATGGTTCCTTTTTTAAAACTTCTGGCGATAAATAACCTGGAGTACCTGCAAAACCAAACCATGCTTGTTGTTCTCCTTGTACTTCAATGGCCAATCCGAAATCTGCTAATTTAACAGCTGCACCTTTGGCTTTGCTGGCTAATAACAAATTTTCGGGCTGAAAGACAAAGTCATTAAAAGATTAGGATTTTAAATTAAATTTTACCTTTAAATCTCTATGTACAACACCATTTTGGTGACAGTGATTTACAGATTCTAATATCTGTTGGATACAATGTGATGCATCGGCTTCTGAATAAAACTCTCTTGCTACAATATCTTCAAATAATTCCCCTCCAGTTACCCTATACATAAATTCAAGTAAATCCTGGCAAATCAATACAAGACTAATATGTACTTACAAATCAAATACTAAATAATGAAAATTTTCTTCCTGTATACTGTCATGTAATCTCACTGTAAAAAAAAAACAATGGAAATTAGTGTATGTGTATACATTTCATTTGCAAGCCTAAATGTAGCAATACTATTGATATTTTTGTGGTTTAAACTATTTAATCAAAACAGATTTTTTTGGCAGATTATTAAAATACTTTTTCGATCATTCGCACTGTAAATTAATCATTCAAAGATACTGGTCAAATATACGTACGTAATAAAATATAACACAAACATAATTATTAGTTACTGTCGTTGCTGAAAAACGCAGGAAAAAGGAAACGCTATGATTTGACCTTTAATTGCTAGTACAAACCATGACATACAATAAAGAAAAATGTACAGCCTGTCGCTACAAATGCAAAACAAATTGTCCATCTACTACATTTCCACTTGCAGATTGGAATACCCAGAAAAGAATATGATTATTAAATTTTATTTGAAAGTAATATAGGCAATAAAGCATGTAAAGAAAATAAGCCGACCAGATCAACATAGGAGTTATAAAACAGTTACGTTGGCCTACAACGCTATCACATTATGAAGAGGGTTAGTCGATTGTTGAATGACATATTTTTATATTCTTAGACTTACAATGCAAACGATTGAAACGAACTTAAGAGTATAAGCATGTAAAATATAAAGCATACGAATGATTGTAATATTTTTGGTTGTTGTAGAGAAAAAACAAAGTAGCTAATGCGAAACTGGAGACCAAACAATAACCAAAGTAATCTGACTAGCAAGCATATTTGTTACACTTGAGATAGAGATACTGTCTGTCCCAGTAAAATTGTATTTTTGTTCCCAAATTTGATACGTACTATTTGCAGCAGTATAAATATAGCATATGACAATATATAATTTATATCATACGGATTATAAAATAAATGAAATTTATTGAATTTGATAATGGTTACATCTCAGTGTGCAAGTCTTTGTATTAGTGTCACTAAAATTACTAGTTTCTTAATCATAACTGTAGAGGCTATTTCACTTTTATAAAGCATAGCCAATCAAATAAAAGAATTAATAATGCAATTAAGATTTACTCTGCATTTGCCTACAGGATTAGATTTTGTTTTTTCTGTTGGCCATTTCTTAATAAATAATGGGTATGAATGAAAGTGAAATGAGCTATCGAAGTTGCTGTATACGTGTCATAACTAGATCATTAACTGTTTCGATGATTTTAAAAATACAATTTCTAAAATCCCCGTTCAATAATGCACAATGGTGTGAACATTACGTACGTTATGATTTATAAAATATTTCTCATTTACTGAGATGTACACTCTGTACGGAAAGAGGTTCAGTACAAAATTTTAAGAAAGATACGAAAAATATAAATAGTAAAAATTTTCCTATTGGGGGTACAATAATGCATTTATAAGCACAGGTATTTATTAATCATCTCAATTAACTACTTATTATGTGACTGGTATCGAAAAGATTTATGAAACAATTTCTTTAACATTTTGTTACATTTAATACCGTGTTAAATCAGAAGATTCAGTATAATTAGTCGTTTGACTGACAATACTACGATGATTTATGAAACTTCAAATCGCCCATAAAGGTAGGTAGGTACTAATGAATGGGTGAATTAACAGAGACTTTAATCAGACCTTGACACGACCAGCCTCTCAAAAGACAGTATTTCCTTAGACACCCAAAAGCGCAACTATGTATGTGCAAAAATGTATTCAGAATCAGTTGTATAGGCCTACCTAACCTATGTTTCAAATCATTAACATTTGAGTGTGACGTAAATTAAACGTTGATTTATATTCCATACCTAGGCATATATAAATTCAAAACCTTCAAAATGCTTGTACACATATGGTCCTTTGTTATACAAGAAACCCTATAAGCACCAAAGAAAATTATAGGTTAAACCAACTTTATACAACTGACACTAACTCATCTACGTGCTGTAAGCATAATCCAACTAAAGTATAAATGACAATGAGATTAATAAAACGATCTTAAAAAATAATGTTTAAACATGTGATTACCTAAATGTTTGAGAACATCGGGATGCGTAACTATACATAAAAATAATGCATTAATGTCTACCTACATCAGCCTTTTATATAAAAAAAAAAAAAACAAAAGCGTCTGCAAATGTAGGTACTTTGGTGTAACAAATAGTTAATTATTAGCTGAAGGTGTATTGTTCTAAAACTATGTGACAAAAATATACAAAAATAATTCAATATTTAACTCACCTATATTTGGATGTTGCAATTTTCTACAAATTCGTGCCTCTCTTTCTAACTTTTGAAAATCTAAAAAAGAATTTAAAACGAATTAGACTGTGAAATTTAAAAGTTTCGTAAAAAATTTTACTTCGACAAATCTACGTGCATTAAGTGTACCTTCCCATATACCTATATGTCGTCGTTTAGGTATGCATAAACAAGTTATTGATTTGGGATCCACTACTAATTGCTTAAATGTACACAAAATGGATAAAATTAAAAAAAAATGTTTACCTCTTGCGGACAACTTTTTTGTATTTATTATTTTCGCAGCAAACTCCAATCCTGTTGATTTTTGAACACATCGTCTGACTACAGAAAATGCACCTCTGTAACAAAATAAATAGACAATAATTTCAAATAGATAAAAAAACATTAAAAAAAGCTGTTCCTCCAATTCAGGGGCTTACGCATAATTTAGAGGCGTATAGTACTCATTACCTACACCCATGCGTAATGAAAAAAATTAGAATAGTAGATTATCTACGTTTGGAAGTCAATACAAATGACAAAACGGTCAACAGATGTCGTTTTGGGAAAAGAGCATTCATGCTAACGCCGCGTTTACAATACAATAAGTAGATAAGCAGTTGGAACTTTGCTGTGCTCGCCAAATTTAGTGGTTAGTAAAGGGTGGGTAACTCTTAAACTCGATGTACACAGATAATAATTGATGCTTGTCGCAAAATATCACCAAATGTCTGTTAAATTAAGTGTATTGAGTAATTGGTATGTGCCAGTTGTGCATTGAACAAAATAGCCAATTTGAGCACTTTCTGTAGAATTAACACCCCTCGTTTTACCCATAACTAAGAAACAAAAGGCTGGTAATTTCTTTCGATCTAGGTAACCATTCAGTGGCTTAACAGCCACTACCCTCAATACACCTGCCCTGTCTTTTTGGTTGACAAAATTCTTGTCTGTAATATAAGGTTTCTTAATGGTAGGTCTTTGCAAGTGACATATCTAGATATTTTTATATTGTTTTAAACTCAATTGCAGGGTCTTCTAGACTTGTTTTTTTCCACTATACGTTTTATGTAGTGTAGATACTTACAAAATATATAAGTATGTATCTCTTAGACCATATAGTACATGGACTGCTATTAGCCCTAGGTATGCTTTCAATACAAAATGGGTGGTCATGGATAGAGGGCACTGTAGTCGTGGGTATGTGAATCTCAGGGTAAACTAAAGTCGTGTAAACACCACCCGGATCGCGTAAAGAGTAGCTTTTATAGTATTCGCGTAGTACGGGAAGCTTTAATTACTCTTGATTATCTTCTCTACATCCACAAATAAGAACAGGTTTGCTTTTTTTGCATATCTAGGCCATTAATTAATTGACGTTTGTTAATTTATAGGTTGACAGTCTCAAATCGTATCTAATCGGACAACTTCGGACAGAGTCGTTTACCCTGAAACTCACATACCCAGGCGATGTCCTTGACCATATTTTCGTTACAATTAGCAGTCCGCATGTACTATATGGTCTAAGATGTATCTGTAGGTATCTAGATACCCAAATAAAAGTAATCTGTTACAACACTGTAGATGGCATTATTGCAACAGTCAATACTGTCAGTATAAATTACGTAGGTATCAACCATCAGCTGCTGACTGTCTCTGGATCAGCACGTTGTCTCAATTCTACATACCAATTTAACATAAGTACTGCTTTTATTTTGGTTACTTAACACTTGACATAAAACATGAACAGATACATTTTACTGTCGCCCAAAAAAAAATGATTAAAAATTGGACGAAAAATTGAACATTACAAACGAACTTTATAAACAAATTACTTGCAAATTTAAGACTTTTAAAATAATTTTTACTACCTCACCGTTCCTGGTTTATGGCAACATTTAACACGGATATTGCAGCTTATTTACTATATTAACCTACACATTATTGAATTTGCCAGTAAGACAATTACAGTAGGTACAATTTACTACCTCAGGTGACATTCTGGATTGAAACGTAATTTTCGGGATCCCTAATAAAGTTTGACTTTGGCGCTTTCCCTCTGCAGCGAGTTGCGTTGCGCCACTGCAATCTGCATGTGCAAGGTGCAAGTGCATTTTTAAGCGATCGGTTAGTCCGTTGATGGTCTGTGGGTTAGTCCGACTGTGGGTAATGCATATGCGCGGTTTTAGACAAACTTACTTCTGTTCAAACTAAAACGCCACTTTCATTAATTAATTAAATCAATATATTATCTAGAAATGGAAAAAGTAATTGTCCTTTTGCTACTCGCTTTAAAAAAGGAGGAATGAGGTTCACATATTCTAATAAATGACATAATGGGCACCACTCCGCCAGACGCGCAGCTATAAAAATAAACACGCAAAATAAGTATAAATAAAATGAAAATGTTAAAAAGTTGGAGGATATGTTATTTTAATCAGTCAGTTAATGCACTTAATGGATGGATACTGCAAAATTAAAGAAATTTGTGTAAATACACCCTCTGCATACTACATGCTTAGGAACATAATACGCTTTGGGGAAAATATGAAATTTTAAAGATACAACCACCTGTCATCGGGTTCAGGGCACAGCCATATATTGATTTTCTAGGGCAATGCAGATATTCAAAAATGTTACCAAAATTGTAACCAGAGAGGAGACTACAAAAAGGGCATCAGAACAGAAAATCTCTTTAATAAACGCCTACAGTAAAGACACTTGCACAACACTAAACAAAATTCGGTTTATTTTCGTATACTTAATCCATTTTAAGAATACCCATTTAAATAGAATTTCCTGAAAAGCAAACAGGCTAAGAAATACACCGGCGCATTTTTTATAGCAGGTCGCGACCGATTACATTAAAATAATACTTACTTGCCCAACTCCTCTTTTAATTCATAATTGTCACTAAAACGAGTACACGCTAAAGGTGCCGCCATATCAACTACTGCAGTGCCAGCGCCAGGCCAGATAAACCTGTATATCTCTCACTCTCTCAAGTGACGTTCTTCTTACATGCGCAAAATTTAATCGATCGTAATTTCCATTAATCGCACTACTTGTTTCATTATTAAGCAAAATAAAGCAAATAGATCGCGATTTAAAATCGTAACAAGTCAATAGCTCTTTGTGCGATATATCGAAGGGAGTTTCTCCAAAATTGGGGAAATTTTCTCGAATCGGCACTAATCGACAATGTTCGTGGAATTTATTCTGTACGAGGAAAGACACAAGATACTTTTCGCAGTTTATCAAAATCAATAAATGTAAACCGTTAGATGGCGTTTAGCACTATCTTTTTGGCGCTTTCAAACAAACGCGCTTAAAAAATTGTCGCTCTCTTACGAGCAAATAAATAAATACGCGCCGCCTCTCACCTATCCCAATTTTGCTAAATCAAAAACTTTGGCGGACATACGTCAAACTATTCCTGAACGTTCATCGGAAGAGGAATAGAGGATGAAGGATTTAGGAATGCATACAAACCAACATTTACTTTTTTAATTTATATAGTTTAAAGAACAAACTAATATAATAATAATAAGCAGCCGTTTTATCGTATGAGTCGAGCGGCGAGTTTTCCAAAGGACAAGTGCGATAAAACAGCGTATGAAACGAGTCATTTATAGAAAAATTGATTTCGCGTGATTTCTATTGTAAAAATTTATTGTGGCCACCACAGATTCTACCCGCACATCTGCGCATGCCCAAAAGCTTTTCAGCTCTTTCTTTTATATCTAAGAACATCATGTGTACCAAATGTGGGTCCAATCTGTTCAACCGTTTATCTAGAAAGACCGACAACTGACATAATCGAGTTGTTGCTTGATTCAGACTCATGGCGCTTCAAAACGTGTACTTGCATTTATGTCACCCTGGTGACTCTGGCCATTCACTGGTCCAGTACAGATTTACTGCATTTTGCCAGCGTCTTATCGGATGCTACCGTTACGTGCACAATAGTGTACAGAGCCAGTATACTAGGTATGTCCTTAAACTAACCAATCATTTCCAATAAAATGCATAAACAGAATAGAACTTTATTGCATTACTAAAATTTTTACATAAAAAACTGCTATTGAACGATAACATAGGTACTATATTCTCTATATTATGATTATTATAGTAACGCAAGTAAAGAAATTTTCACATGGCTGAGCCAAAAAAATCGAAAATTTTAGATCTAGAACAAATTAATCAATGTATTCATGAAGCAGACAACAAGCACTATTTAGATACAAAAGTATAAGTACAATTTTTTTTTAGTGGGTATATATAGGTACTAGCTACAGTTAACAAACAAGAAAATTACTGGGATTACAGGGCTTGCCAGTACGGCTTTGAAGAAATACTGCCCTAAAGTAGCCACCACTTTGGCAATAAAGTTTTGTGATTTGTTTAATGTAGATGTTCTCGTTGTAGATTATTTAATAATGGGGCGTGCAGACCCTCAATAATATGGCACTGTGTGATATATCCAATACAAATAGATATTGTTGTATCGATACCTGAAAAAAAGCCAATTGTAATGAGACAGTTCGGTCATCTCCGAGAAGTTGTGGATTGACATTATAAAGAAATATACGGGTATATGACACTAATAAGCCCTATAGCAACTTATATCCACTCAATAAGTACATACCATCGACGTTTCTCTGTAAAGTATTACACGAGTTGCTGCATTTACCACTCAAATCGGAATTAATACAATGGAGATGGCATAAAAATTACACTTCTACAATTCGGCGCAATACGTAGGACACTGTTTTCGTCATTCCAGTGCATCATATTTATCCAACAGCAGTCACCATCAAACGACATGGTGGGTAGATGTCCTCCGGTGTTGTTGAAGGATAGGTACATGTCGGTTCAACAAAAAGTCGTAGTTGCAGGAACTTTTGCCCAAGCAAGTACATGATTCTCATCATTACATCAACACTTGTAGAAAGCGCAGTTGCCAGTGCTCTATTTAAAGAAAATGTAAAAATGAACGAACATAACATCGTAATCCCAAATTTACCTGGTATACATGATGAAGCTGTTACTCACAAAGTTTACAATAATTGTATGTTTAATTATTCAAATAAGGACGAAATTTAAATTTGCTATATCTGTTCACTTTAGTAGTAGTGCAACGCTTGCTTGGAAAAGTTTGGTTATGTACATATTGGGAATCTCAGGGGAATAGAAATAAATTTAAATTTCCCTTACAAATTTCCAAAGCAATTATGCGGAGAATCGAACCGTGCGCGAATGTTACACTTATACACATTACACATAGGTATATTACAGCACCTCAGCTTAGCACACTGAAGTTACAAGGTTACAACATGAGTTAGTAAAAGATTCCTGCAATACCAGCTGTTCTGTCAAAATCCAATATTTGTAATCGAGAAATGTCAGAAACATGCACCTATTTAAGAGTTGCGTTTTAACTTATTTAGTTTACAAGCTTCGTGTACGTTTTAGTACAAACAGTACAATTCCCGTATTTATATATAGATAGTGGCGTGTGAGGTGTTTTCACTTACGTGGCGAAAATGTGTGGTAAGTTTTTTTTTAAATTCCATAGTACACTCAAAAAACTGAATGGGCATAAGTATAATTGGTACCATTCAGATTAGATGCACATATTTACCTAAAATCTATTTTGAAATTACCTATTTTGCTCTACGGTTTTAAGGTGAAAGTAACAATTTTCAAAAAATTAAGGAAAAATCTTGCCGACTCTTGTTTCTTATTAATTAGTTTATCATGGCACTCCTTATTTAATCACATATCACTTGCTCATGCTTATGGAGAAATTGGGATTAATCGAACATTTTTGGTAGCTTATCAAGAGTGGCTGTTGATTGCAGGAATGCAGATTTTATTAGTACCTACTAGTTAAACAGGTTTAAATTCCTCTTTGCCATGAACATGATTATTTTTAAAGTCAAAATTCTTGCTTCAATGTAGGTACATTTTTGTTTAATTGTTACAATAGATAAGTGAAAGTCAATCAAATACTTGCTAACCGAATGAAAGGGAGAGGTGTAGTTTCTAAGGAAGTATTTTGCATGCCACTCCTTCATGCGGAATTGAAGGACGGTAACAGTGTTACTAAGAACTTCTACTTACACTTCGTACAGACAATACCTGCCCTTTTTTATCTTCAAGGCTGTGTAGATTTTTTGAATAATGAGAAAAGTTAATAGTGCAGGAAATGTTAGTACCTACTTTCTATAATTTAAAAAGTCAAGGTTTCATACTTTCAATTTGTTAATATACCTATTTTTGTCGGCAAAGTATTAAACCTTGGCATTCATTGCTATTCTCCAAAATCTTCTTTTTTCTGTAAATAATTCCCATAGGCAGATTATTTTGTAGATTTGGTCAAGTCACTAATAATAATTAGTCTGTTCATATTTGAATAATTCTACAGAATCTTATCATTTAGACCAAAAATTAAAGTACCTAAGTACAAATTATATTATTTTTACACTTCATCTGTAAAGGAATTAAAAAAAAAAATAATTAAAGAATGAACCCCTAGCAAAAGATGATTACTACTTCAATCATAATCTTTTATTAAATACTAACACAATACCTAGCACAATACCTATATTAGTTTTGTTCAACTTGTTCTGCTTGATCTCTAACTACAATCACAACGGCTCACAAGTCACAACGACTTTTCAACTTTGCCATTTTCATTTAAGTACCATAATTATAAATCATACATCCCAAGTCTGCGTCCCTGCTTAATAGATTAATGAGTCGACTTCAGACAAATTTTCTATATATTTTGCACACTTAGTTACATATTATCGAGATATTATAGTGTCTTGTCATATAGGGAAAAGATCAGATGTGACCTTTGGATCATTGTAGATTCCATACCCACTATAGTAATCGAGATAGTAATTCAATTGATTCGTCAGATATACCCAACTTGACCTTACGTGACAAACCTAATTTGGCTAATTTTTCCTAACAAACTTTCTCTATAAAATTACTAGATAAATTAGGCTTGTTCGTTGGTCTTCTTGAAGTAGCTTCAAGTTCCATGTTTCATTGTTGTCAGTGTTCAAACTGGCTCTCTTTAGTTGAAACAACTATACAGAACAACAAATTGTATTTCAACAGCCATCACTTACAAGAACATTTTTTTTATTTTTTAGGAATCTTTGCATATCTAAACTACCTCACTCCAAAGAGCCGTAAAGAAATTTTAGACTTGCTTGTAAATGGACTCAAAAGACTCGAATATCGAGGTTATGATTCCGCAGGTACGTAAAAATAACTATAATTTCTTGTTAAATTAAGTTGAAATGTTATATAGGGGTTGCAATTGATTGTTCGGATAAGAGAGGCATGGCACTTATTAAAAAAACTGGAAAAGTAAAACTTTTGGAGGATGAAATTAATCAAAGTAAGTATTGTTTTAGTTCTTTCTAACCGCATTAATTGTTCTGTTTTCCTATTACTTGGAGATATGTTAAATCCTACGGCCCTGAATATCACTTGCTATACGCCATTCGAAAGCTCCTAAAAATTAATTTTCCATGAGACGACACATTTGAATAATATAATACTTATTCATAATTTAATTGAAAACAAGGTGTATTTTACGGAATCCATTTGATTAATCAGTTGCTCACTAATGGAAATATTTTTATGCATCAACTCTTGCTTTGGACACAAAATCTCATTTTGTACACTGGATACAATTGTTTATATTACTTATAATGTCTTGATAAGAAATGCAGGGATGGGGACAACGCACTATTAAAATAAAATAAATGAAAATTAAGTTCACCTTTTGTTTTTTTTTTTTTGGTAATTTTAATCATTTACTACCTTTGAGTAGTTAAAGTAGTTAAAAATCTTGGTCAAGTTTGATAAAAAATTCCATTGTCACTTGGTATTTAAGATTGTATTGCAATTTCCATGTATTAAGAAGTAATCATATAGTGATTTAAGTTATGTTAATGGAAAGGTTAAAATTGTTGAACTACAGATACCGATAAATCCTCGTGTGTTGAGTTCTTTTTATTGAATTCTGTGTTTGTGTGTGAACAAAATAGTATGTAACTGTATATACCTACATTTAATATTTACAGGAAGTAGCGAGTTGGGGATGGAAACTGTAACCGATAATCATTGTGGAATAGCTCATACACGTTGGGCCACTCATGGTGTACCAAGTGAAGTTAACTCACATCCTCAAAGGTCGGAGGAAAGTCATGCGTTTGTGGTTGTTCACAATGGTATCATCACAAACTATAAAGAAGTAAAAACATTCCTACAAAAAAAAGGTTATGGTTTTGAAAGTGAGACTGATACAGAAGTGATAGCGAAGTTAATACATCATTTTTACGTACAACATCCATCTTACTCCTTCCGGGAGCTTGTAGAGCAAGTCGTTCAACAATTGGTGAGTTTTCTTTAGTTATTAAAATTCCATAATTTGTTCCGTTTTTCTGTAATAGGAAGGAGCGTTCGCTCTGTGTTTCAAATCGAAACACTTTCCAGGTGAATGTGTGGCAACGCGAAGAGGTTCTCCATTGTTGGTCGGTATTAAAACAAAATCTCAGCTAGCAACTGATCATATTCCCATTTTGTATGGGAAAGGTGAGTTTAATTTACTGTTAATTTTTAATACATGACGATGGTGGAGGCTTAAAATATTTTTATACCTCTTTCAGGGTATACATTGTGGTGGGGCTTTTTTGGAGAAGGTAGGATTTGGTTGAAATGCTTTTGGTTTTGAGTTTTATCTAGAATGTTTAACAATTCCTGTTAATACAAAGTTGATAGATTTCAGATCCTTGAATGATTTGATTTTTAGTGTAAAGTTACATTAAGTATCTGCCATACTAATATTCGTTAAGTATTGCTTGCAAAAATAATATGAAACTATAAACTTAATGTTAGCGGTAAAGCTCATAGTGGTTTTCCATTGCGTTTTCTATTGTTATTTTAACACCTTTACATGGTTACCTTTCTGTTTGTTTGTGTGTCAAAAGTGTTTTTTTTATTTTTCTTATTACATTTAAATTTTATGAAACTTTACTGAAAGGTTCATGGTAATTGATTGTGTACTAATGAATGTGAAAACTAATAGCGTATGCATTCACTTAAGCATATCTCATTATTGAATACTAAAGATGCTTTGACAACCACAAAATTTGTACAAATCTTGAATGAATAGCCACCTATTTACACCTCGATTTACACATTCCTGTGTGATCTTAAACTTATGCATATTCTCACGAATGACATATTAGCTACAATATAAACGAAACGATTGGGATGTAGTCACGTCTGTCCTGTCAAGTTATCTCCAAAAGTATTCTAAATTGGTGTTGTCACTTCACTCAACGAAATCAAGTATATGTTATGTAAAAATATCCGCTCAAAATCATAGTCCCTCTAGCCGGAAACTCTTGGAACTATGATTTTCGGATTCAGCAGATTTTTTTATATAACACTTGCTTTCGTTGAGCAAAGTGACAACATCCAATCTAAACCGTAATTTAACTGCATTAATGATACAAAAGCTTTAAACATCAACAATGCTTTCCAATGTTTTGCCCTTGGCCATTCATTATTCTCAAACAGAGGTGGCCAAACCTTCAATCGCAATCTACCGGTCGAACGTGGCGATCTTCTGAATCGATCGTCACATTTACTTAACATAAAATGAGTGCGCCCAAGCGACCATAAACCTACCATTTTGATAAAGAGTGGGAAGAAGACTTCTTTTTTACAATGTTTAAGGATAAATGGGTGTGCGTAATATGTCGAACTGGTGTTACGGTTACAAAAAAAAAAAGGTAACCTGGAGAGACTTTTTTGAGTCTACATAAAAAACAACTTTCCACCAAAATCAGAATTGCGACGGATTAAAGTAGGAACAAGAAATGAAAGCGCAATTATATATCACTCTTAATAAAAAAAACCCTTTTTCATAGTAGAAGTAACTGGTAGGTAATGAAGGCTCTCACCTGTGTGGAATAGATCAAACGATACAAAAGTTTGGCCATCTCTGTTCTAAAACAAGTATATTTTGAAGAAGCACGTACAGGGTGTATTGTGCTTTTCAGACATGCTGCGGTAACTGTACTAACATTAATTGTTAAATTGTGTTTTTTTAATTGTATTGTCTTCCTTGCATGGACGTGTTTCCTTTCCTTCAGATGATTCGGCTAGAACTCTGAAAGGTATAAACTTTTAATTAACTTTTATTATAATTTTCGTAATAGACAATTTATTTGTATTATATTTGTTTTGTGGGTGAACAGTAACTGAAATTTATCTTTGCATGCTTAGTTAATAGGTCGACTCGTTTAATTTCATTGTCGTAATTTCTTTTTGTTTTTTGTGTTTCTGGTACATCACAGAGCCTGACAACGCACACAAAGGTATACAACTTCTACTTATATTATCGTTCAAAGCTTTAGGTTTGGTTATAATAACATATTTCGCTATGTGTTTCTCAGTGTCACACAAACTTGCTTGTGCTTATTACCATTAACATTGTATGTGTGCAACATGTTTCATGCAACGGTAAGTTTATTATGGATTAGATATCGTTTGGTTATGTGTGTGAATTTTCAGATTAGGTGAAGGTGCAAATCAGCTGGTACTTTAAAATTTAAAAACATAATGGAAGCACTTAAAGGTGATTTTTCGACAGTCTTTTTTCTATTCAGAAAGCTGCTTCCATTATATTATTCCATGTGGATTTTTGTAATTTAAAATTTTCTTATTATAGAGCATAGACCTCACGGACGTGGTGACATTCCGATATTATCACGTGCAGATTCTACCTCGGAGTTTCAACCTCTGGAAGATAAATCGGTCGAATATTTCTTTGCATCAGATGCATCCGCTGTAATTGAGCATACCAATCGAGTCATTTATTTTGAGGTAAGAGCCACATATAGAAAAGTGTTTAAACATGGAGGTTTTTTAGGATGATGATGTAGCCGCCGTTAAAGAGGGTGCTTTAAGTATTCATCGATTAAGACGTTCAATGGATGATCCACATGCCAGGGAAATAACAATTGTTAAGATGGAGCTACAACAAATTATGAAAGGAAATTATGACTATTTTATGCAAAAAGAAATTTTTGAACAGCCGGAATCTGTCATAAATACGATGAGAGGGCGTGTAAATTTTGCAAACCAAACTGTTGTCTTAGGTGGCATTAAGGAATATATTCCTGAGATTAAAAGGTGCCGAAGACTAATGCTTATAGGCTGTGGCACTAGTTATCATAGTGCAATTGCCACTAGACAGTTGCTGGAAGAATTAACAGAATTGCCAGTTATGGTCGAGCTTGCTAGCGATTTCTTAGATCGAACCACACCTGTATTCAGAGATGATGTGTGCTTCTTTATCTCGCAGTCGGGTAAAATTTTTAATTTAAATTGGCCCTTCGTCTAATGCTAATGTTCAGGTGAAACGGCTGACACTTTAATGGCACTACGTTACTGCAAACAACGAGGTGCTTTAATTGTTGGTATAACAAACACTGTAGGTAGTTCCATTTGTCGGGAATCTCATTGCGGTGTACACATTAATGCCGGTCCTGAAATTGGGGTAGCGTCGACGAAGGCATATACGAGTCAGTTTATTTCACTAGTGATGTTCGCGCTTGTGATGAGTGAAGACAGACTGTCCTTGCGTCAAAGACGTTTAGAGGTACTATTACGTCAAGGAGATTCATAATTTAAAAAAATATTTGTTGTAGATCATTGAAGGTTTGCAGAATCTTGACGAACAAATTCGAGAAGTGTTGCAATTAGATCAGGAAGTACGTGAACTTGCAAAAGATTTATATCAGCAAAAATCTTTATTGATCATGGGAAGAGGATTTAATTATGCAACGTGTTTAGAGGGAGCTTTGGTAACTTAAACTACAAAACTTCACAGTTTAAAACTAAATTGACTAATTTTAGAAAGTAAAAGAATTAACTTACATGCACAGTGAAGGAATTATGGCAGGGGAATTGAAACATGGCCCTTTAGCTCTTGTTGATCATACCATGCCCGTTTTAATGATCATTATGAGGGATCCGGTGTACACAAAATGCATGAATGCTTTACAACAGGTAAAAGTCGCAAATTTGAATGTATGATTGAAAAATAAATTGTGTTTTGTAGGTTACTGCAAGAGAAGGTCGCCCTATTCTAGTTTGTGAAAAGGGCGATTCAGAAACTATTAACTTCGCCTCTAAATCTTTGGAAATTCCACGCACTGTAGATTGTTTGCAGGGCATATTGACAGTAATTCCAATGCAACTTCTTAGCTTTCATATTGCGGTACTTCGTGGATGTAACGTAGATTGTCCACGAAATTTAGCTAAGAGTGTGACTGTAGAATAATTTTGTTGGTATGTATTTACTTCTTACTATTAACATTGACTTTATACACTATAGACAAACGGAGAAATAGGGAAAAATGGCAGCCGCTTACTGTAGTGAATATTTGCGTTAAATAGGCAACTTATTAAACACATTGCAATGCACGTACTAATGATGACGTCAAATGGGACGACATATGAACTCAAGCAAATTTATGACGTTTCATTCGTTGAATTTTTGATTCTGGTACATTTTTGTTGGAACTACTCTTAATAGTATTACAAAGACCATTTACAAAATTTAAAGTTCTTAGCAACAATTTAACAGATATGGCCGATGCACAGCGTTTTTTTCCTAATTTCAAAGGATTTGTGTAAAATTAATAGTTCCTTGGGGTCATTAAGGTTTGATGTGGTTTTCTGAGAAGCTGTTCACATTGTGTGCAATTAAACTTTTCGATCGCAAAGTATAGATCAACTCACTCTTCCAGTAATGTACCTAGTTTTATCAACTTCAATGTCCAAGATGGAGTTTTCTAATGACGACTGAAAAAATGCAGAAGATGAACATGATGGCGGTTCTGAACATTTCGTCAAAGCAAATAACACCCGACTCTTTCTTGACGATAAAGTATACTAACTTTTTAGTTTAATTTGTTCGAACTATGCTGAATTATATCCTGTAGTAGATTTATTAGATGCCAAAATCCATTTTTTTAAGGTAGATATTGCGGGCAACACGATATTTTGCCTCCAGAAATTTGTGAGTTGCCAAAGACTTGTATTATAACTTTATGACAAACTCTTTTTCGTCTTGATGCCATGGAGAGGTTTAGCTTTATGCAAAATTTGCGTTCTTACTAATCCGCGCTTGTCAATGTCAATACCTGTCACTGTCACTGTGTATGCACTTGTAGGTACAATAATTATTAATGACATAATAACAACGAGAGTGGCGCTGCGACGATTTGGTGGCCCAGCTCCATACTAACATTTCCAGCTCCATTTGTGTTGCCATTTTTTAAGCCTACACCGTTTGTCTATAGTGTGTAAAGTCAATGCTATTAATAGGGAAAAACAATACAAAGTTTTCTTCTGAGTATAATCACCATAAAATTTGATTCAGTTGTGAGCGGAAAAATACGTTGCACGTAATAATACGTTTTAGTAGCACAGAAAATTCTTCAACCAAAATATTAGGTCCCCAGCGAAAAGGTTAAAACGCACATCACAATGAATATAAACTGTATATGCTTTGGTAAATTAAAGTTCTCTAAATCATTTCTTTTATGTTCATTTTGAATTGAGATTTGCTCTCTTATGTCCGATTATCTTGAGGATAGTTTGTGCTATATTGAGAGAATATTTAAGAGGTTACTTAAATGCAAATGTGGTGTGCACAAGTTTATTTCTACATAATATTTAAAACAACTTAAACCCAGTGCTAAACTTAAAACCAATATTGTGCAACCGAGTCCCAATTGAATTACATTTTGAAAACTGCTCATTTGTAATTTTGTTATAGGTTTCCTTCATTGCTAAGAAAAACTGAGTGACTGATACACCAACGAAACAGTTGTAACAATCCTTCATATTTAAACACATAGCATATTATTAACTTATTATATTACATTACTGTGCCTCCGTTGCATTTTGTTTAGCACTTGTATATTTCTGTATCTCAGTAACGCAAAAGTTTACCTAAAATAAATATAATAAATGCTAACCTGTTTTGTACATAAGATTAGTACCTTTTTATCCTAGAACTCACAAGGGTTTTCGGCTCTGGTAAATTGCAGGGCTTAAATCAAATAGAGGAAGTCTCTACTTTGTATTTTCTATAACTATAACACCAGTACTAGGCTGGTTGTAGACCCCGTCGATCAGTCTTGTACCAACTTTTTGTGACCTTTATGTACCCTTCGTAAATGAAGGGTTATGACATTCTATAAAGAGAAGCAATTTTTACCGCAATGGAAGAACTAAAAATACTCAAGGAGGTGATTAAGATAGAAAAGGTGAGAGAAAATAAGTAAGTCAGAGCTGGTATTTCAATTGTAAAAATTAAAGCTAATGTGACTTTTTCTCCAGCTCGTACAATATGTCTGGTTTCATTGATGATGGGTTGCTAAATATATTCATAGCGTCGTCCAAACCCCTTCTGGTATTTATCAAATTTATGTGTGCTTTCCCTTTGCCAAAAAAAATGCCAATTGTATATCACTGAATATGTGAGCAAATAATATATTGCTTTTACAATTATGGACATTTGAATACTGTACATTGAGGGAGCTATATATGCGCTTTCCATGATATTTCCTTGAACATATATTAAAAATCGAATATCTTTATTATCAAGACGCGAAAGAGCGCAATTATGAAAATGTGATCAATATCCTGTCCCACCACATAACTACCGCGGAACTTTCATATGATACCAATCTGAACAATTCAATATCGGCATCATCTGTGACAGAAGGCTCTGGATACTGACACATTCGAATTGTTGTTCCTTCAGTTGTTCAATTAAACTTTATTCGCCAGGTATTGAATCAGTATTAAACAGTGCGATTGAAGAAATATCATTCGTAATCACCAGCATAAGATGTGGTATAAACCATTCCATAAGCGCGCGTGAGTGAAACAAGATCTCACAAAAATTCGTCACGCCCCTGGCAACGGCTGGTTTTTTTAAAGCCTGCCCTTAGGATTTTACATGCTAATTTTACAACCCTCTTGTTAACTTTTGTCTTCAGCAAAATATTGAATATAGTTATACTCTTTGGTTATCGGGAAAACATGTATAGGACAAAATGACGTAAATTTTTATAGGAAATAATTTAGGTGTTATAAATTTTCCAGTACAAGGTCGTTTTAGGGGGTGGTTTTTAAAACAAAAGGAGGTGAAGCGCTCCCCTGAGACGTATTTTTATTACTGCTAATTTACGTAGACTAAAATACATCTTTCAATGAGATAAACTGATACAGTATTATAAGCTATTCCTTATTTTGTGCTAAGATAAAGTACCTAGTTGACAGTGACATTGCTACTCTCTATAGCCCTTGAAAACAACAAATATTCAACATTCAGTTTAGCTGTAGTATTTTATTTTAAAAAATGTGACAAACTTATATGTGCTGGTTTTGTGATAAAACCACAATACACACTTTGTATGTTTTGCATTTCGAGACATTGTACTTTTCATGCAAAACGTACGGTTGTCTGCATCATGAATTGGGAAAATAAATTATAAAAAGTAGATTTATTTTAGAGTCTTGCTATACACATTAGTAAACACAGTAGTACCTGCTCAATAAAATGATCAAAACTAATGTGCTTATAGCTATATTTATTTAAATCAATAAATTAATTTTGTGAACAAGATTAGATTACACACTGCATTAAAGGAAAAGGGAAACTGTACCCAACACGTCAAATTGTTAGCGTTTCATGAAATGACCGATTTCACTAAGAGACTAGAACACATACATTCATTGTGGTACTTAAAGCATTATCTAACATTTCATATATTACCTACATGTACTATGTGTATCTAGAATTTTAGATGTTTTAAGTACCTATACATGATGTCGGTAGTTAAATTTACTATGCATAAAAGTGCTAAACTGTTTGTGCTATAAATACATCACCCCAATGTATGCACTGGTATAAATATTCCAGTACCTTCGCATGTGCATGTCAATTGTACGTATCGTCATATTGATCCGAGAATTATCAGTGTTCATTTAGTGAGAAAACAATAATCAGAAACTGTATGCACGTATTATAACCTACTACATAATAGGTGATAGCGGAAAATGAATGATGCAGAAATGATTACCAATGTGTTTACAAAGGTGACAAACTCTATAAGGAAAAGATGGTAAAATTTAAGATTAAGGATTAAATTTTCACAATTTAATATAGAATTTATTTAATTTTCTAATAAATAAATTAGTAATACTTATTAATTTATGATACTAAACACGTCTAATCCTTTTCACTTTTAGCCTTTCCGAAATGTTCATTGTACATGGTATAACCTAAACCTAAGGTAAGTGTTCCTACGGCAAGTCCTTGCGCAGTAACTCGTAGTTGCATTAAAAAAATACTTGGACTCATTTTGCCTCTTCGTTTAAACATGTATGCACCATATGCACAGGTGACCGCACATATACCAATCGCTGTTACGATAAGAAACATTATTATATTTTACTATTAATCCCCGTAGCTTACCAATAGGGAAGAATGGTGCATCCTTTGACTTTCTTGCTAGACGCTCTGATTGAGATTCATCATGAAAGAAGGCTGGTGGTGGATTTGCCATAGCCGTTGCTAAAAGATATAAAATTAATACAGTGCATAATTTTCAAAAATATGATGCAATTTAATTAAAAACCTGTTAATAGACAAAATTTGCTTACTCGAAGACATGCTGAATGTGAAATAGGAATTTACAAAACACTTACACTAAAGGGCAGTGGTAGATCTTAACGACGACCACTGATGTAATGTAAGACCTTGGTGGCGCAGAGGGAAGGTCATTTACGAGTTACGTCACAAATCATCTGATACGTGACGTCACTGTAATTAAGGCGAACGTCAGCAAAAGGTGTGTTCGTTTGGATTGCACTTAAGTTCAACCATCGAGGACAAGATGGTCGGTGAGTTGAACGGAAAGGAGATCAACGAACAAACATGAAGTTTCAGTTTTTATAAGAAATGTCAAATGACGTATAAAATACATATGATGTCAACAACAATAAAATTTTACTCTTTATTTGTTATTGTTTTTCAAAATTAAAGTTAATTAACAAAAATGAGTGTTAATGAACCAACTTGTAAATTTGTCTTACTTACATAACCTATTTTTTCTTGTTATGACAAAATAGAGTACTGCTGGGTTACCTTAATGGAAATTTTTATTACAGCAGAGTGAGCAGAATGTAAAGTAATAGTGTTTATACTCACAATTGAAGAGTTTAGGCTCAAAACATTCGCATTTAGTAATGGAGGAGTATGAGTTGATGAAAGATTCTAAATATCGAATGTATGTAGCAGCTGTGGATAAGGCACTCAAAAACTTTGAATCCACATTTGAATGGGCGGACTTAATTTCATCTTTAGGAAAACTAAATAAGGTACATGTCGTGTCGGTTGTGTAAAATGTTTAAATGAATTTTGTAGGTTCTTCTGAGTTATACAAAATTTCCCGTTATCCCTAGAAGGATAAAAATTAGCAAAAGATTGGCTCAATGTATGCATCCAAATTTACCATCTGGAGTTCATTTACGAGCTCTGGAGACTTACGATATTATCTTTAAATGTATGGGTACTAACCGTTTATCGCACGAATTATTTATTTATAGCGCAGGTATAGTACACTTCTTGGAAAATCTCACATTGCCTTTGTATATTTACCGTTATTTTAGGACTATTTCCGCTCCTTGGAAATGCTGCAATGACAGTCCGGCCTATTTTACTACAGTTGTATGAAACACACTTTGTTCCACTGCGAGCAAGATTGAGACCTGCTCTAAGCGGCTTCCTGAGTGGTGTTTTACCAGGACTTGAAACCGGTTCTGACCATTTTGATAGGTGTATATCTTAGTTTTATTTCAATATTTGAACAGATACTTAGGTTATAATGTTTTAGGACAAATGCTCTTCTCGAAGCTGTTTGTGATGGTGTGGGTCCTGCCTGGTTTTATACATGTATTTGGCAGTGTGTCAAAAGCAATGGCCCTATTCGTTTACCGGCCATTACTTATGTGTTAAGTCATTACAGCAGGAAGATTTCAATGGAAGATCAGTTGTTCTTAATAGGGAATGATATAGACATTATGGTAGGTATTTAACATGGAATTGATGTAGCCTAAGTGGGTATATAGCGTTTATCTGTCGTCACTTAATAAAAATGCTATCATAATAGCTTTATAAAATTTTCCCATATCACCAAAACCGATCTTATATAGAGCCAAACAATCTAGAATTTGTTCTCAAATATTTGTATCAATAAATATTTTTAGTTAGGGCCTACATTGTAACTAGTCAATTTAAAAAAAAATTGTTTTTTACAGGTATCTGGTTTATGTGCTGGAGTACAAGACTCGAGCATATTGGTACAAAGATCAGCTCTTGACCTTCTTATGGTCTGCTTCCCTATGCACAATACCCAACTGTTATACACAGATATGATTCGTTTAGTTACTGCAAGTTTATCGACAATTCTGCGGAGAGACATGTCATTAAATAGGTAATATGTGCGCAATTCCTGATCATTATAATAATCTTTGATTTAGACGATTATATTCTTGGTTGTTGGGAGCCGAAGTCAATGTTAATTTATTACACGCAGACCATCCTTTAATAAAAAGAATTAATAGCTTGCCCGAATCTCAGAGTCATACTGCAGCATATTTTGAGCTCTACTCGTACGACATTCTGGCAGAGGCAATTCGAGTCACCTTAATTCAAAGCAGTAGTGAAGTACCATCTGATATAAAACCGTATCGTCTTTTGACGTCATTGTTTGATAAACCTCAAATTGGACCTGTCATAGTGGATTGTGTTTTATTTGAAGTTTTTAGAGCGTTATATTTAACATGTTTGAATCAGCAAAGACAAAAAGGGAGCATATTACGCTGTGTCTCTTTTAATGGCGATATTAGTAGTTTAAAAACCAGCGACGACGCATTAGATAAGCAGTTTGTGAGAAAAAACTGCTCTGAATTGATCAAAAATGCAAATTTATTGTTTAATACTTTGGAATCGTATTATATTTGGCTTTATGTTGGAAAACTGTTTGAAGATGCTATATCGTTAATTAAAGTAAAAAGAAAAGTAGTTAGAGACCATTGCCAAGTGAACGAAATCGGATCTGGTCCGCCAAATTTATTGGAGGTTTGCATTTTAGCACAATTTTTGCTTGACATTATACATTTAGAAACGTACACAGAAAGTTCCTCCGAAATTCTTCCGACGCTCTTTACAAAAGTTATATCAACTGCCCACGACAACATCGCATTATTAAATAAATATGAAATTGCAAAAAGTATGGAACTATGTACAAAAGTCTTAACCAAAATTCAACCTGTTACCGCGAACACATTGAAGAACGATTATGAACAGTCTATCGATACAATCGACCACACAAACAAGAAATATATGGTAACACTTCATCCAGAAGCGCCTGATGTAGAATCTGGCATTGAGAATAAAGATATAAAGGTGGGTCTCGAGAAAAGTAAATCGGACTCAAAAATTAACGAGACCTTAAATAAAAACGAACTTACTGTGGACGTTGGGCATAGAGAAAGGTCTAATAGTAATCAAATGATCAAGAAATTTAGAGTAAGTCCAAAAGTTGAAAAAAAATCTAAAAGTAAAAAGTCCAAGTCCAGTTCTAAGTTAAACGATTTAAGTACAACTCAACAAGATGTTCCGCATAACACTAACGATGAATCCAAATTCTTGTTGGAAGCGCACGAACATTTTTCCTATAATATTACAAGAACTGAAAATAAGCATATAGTAAAATGTCTGAAATTATATAAACAATTTTATATACAGTTTTTGGCATGCAAAATTATGCCTGGTGTTAATTTTGATGATTTTTTTTCACAACTTGTCCAAGATAAAATGAAGAGGGTACACGATTTAGAAAATTTGCTTAATAAATGCTTATCTTCTTCCAATGAATCCGAAGGGCAAACATGTAACTTATCCAAAGCCTCACCGATTGTCGCGAGTGATAGTAAAATTTGCGAATATGAAAGTTCCATGACGTTATCGTCTAATATACTGCTCGAGTTTTCTACATTTCCAAATCTGGTCGACCATTGCGACTATGAAGACAAAATTCCTACATGGTTAAAGGCTCTTATAGTTTGTGCATGTTTCGCACAAGTATCAACCGAAGATATTCAAATTATAGCTGTGAATACACTATTGGAATTAATAAGCCTTGCTAAAAGTCAATATATCCAGTCTCGTCAGAATGGAAACGATAACAAAAATATTAACATAGTACATATGGGATTGTTAAACAATGGTCACGTCCAATTTATTGAAGATGCTACATATATTATTGAGGTAAGTCCGAGTGCACTGACCTTTCTACAATATAGGCAAATTTGATGGTGATCGTTAGACGAAGTCTTTACAACTGTATCATTATTAAATTTTAACAGTCTGGTTGAGGTTTAGGCCATTCGTCAATTGTGAACATCAAATTCTTTAACGCTTTCCTGTATTTGCTCAAATATTAGTTTTTAACGATCCTCGAGAATTTTCTATCTATATATGTCCGTGTGCACGACAACTTTGTTTAGAAACGTCCGATCGCTTTAAAAATTGGTACACATGTTCTTAAGGATATGAGAAAGGTCGCTATTGTTTCTTAGCTACGTAGACTAACGGGCCAAAAAGTTGGAGCCCAAAAACTGCCCAAACGTCTAAAATAAGGGTTTCTTTTATAATTTTTGTTACAAAGAACATATGTGCGGTTGTCTGTGTTGGTAAATATTCCTTAAACCTCAAGCGGCTATGCTAATAAATAAAAAAATAATTTGAGCCTGCACAACACAACTTTTGTATTTGCGCAATCCATTTTTTGTATGTAGGCAAAAAATCAAAAATCAAAAAATTTGTTTTACAAGCTATGCTGATCTATTAGGGCATAATCAACCCTATAATAAAAACTATGGATGTGTAAAGATCTCGAGGATCATTTGGTATTCAGTTGTTTCGGATTTTTATTTCTAATACTGTCTTTTGGTGTATTATTACAAACAGAACAGTTTTAGTCTTTGTATATTTCTTCAACAGCAAATCTTTTTTATCACCTTGGGTTGACATTTCAGTCAGCTCCTCTGCTGATTACAATTCTGCGATCGAAACATGTACAAAGAATAAAACTTTATACCTTTTTTGTGTACTTCATTTTGAGATAATGCATGTGCATGTTATAATTCTAGATAATGTCTCAATTGTTGTGGGATTTAATTGGAACTTTTCGTAATCAAGATAAGGTAATGACTTGTGCCACCTTATTGTATCACATACATAACATATTTTACACCAAATCTTATGTGGAAGACGTAATTGCGAGTTATTTAGTAAATGACACTCTTACTGTTGATTTTTTAAAAAGGTTTATGTTATTATGGTGCTCGGGAAGAGAGCTAGATGTCAAAATTCCAACAAACCAAAACAGTATTCGAAACTTTGATAGGTAACGTAAACCTTGTCAATATATTGTGCGTCTAATTACTCATTATCTTTAGGTCATTATTAAAAGTTTTTGACAATTTTCATCATCAGCAGAAGCATAATTTGAGGTTGTTATCGGAATCTTTTCTAACGCATTGCTTACTTCGCAATGATATAGCAAGAATTATGAATCCGTTTTTTAATATTCTTCTGATGCCTAGTACTGCACGTATTTCTATTCGCCACATAAATATTAGTAAAGAAGATTTGAATGAAGCCGCCACTTCTCAAAAAACTGCCAATGTGGATAACTGGACTAAGGCATACGCTATAAGCCACATTAACGGAGAAATCAAATTTCACATTTCCGAAGATTCCGCATTAAAACCCATAAAAAGAAAAAGTTTCTTGTTTTCTAAAGCTGGAAAAAAGAGCACCAATGTTATTGATATGACGACAAGTATTACGGAAAACTCGAGTGTTGTAACAAAGAAAAATGAAGATTTTAAAAACTTGGAAAATAGGAAAATTGCCGATGTAGACAGTAAGTCCAGCATGCAACTGTTTGTTAATCCTTTGAACTCGAAGGAAATTTATCCATATGGAATCACAGGTTCATACAGCAAATTTGAAATTAGCGATGACCCCAATGTCGCTAGTAAGTAAACATATATTTATAATAAATGTATACAGAGACTCATATAATTTCAGATTCAGAACCTTCTTCTACAGAAAGTTTATCGGAGTTGACACAAAACAGCGGAGAGCTCTTGATAAAATCTTTAAAATATTCTAACACTTTAGATCGTGATTCCAGTTGTGATTTGCAAAATAATTCGTTACCTCTATACAAAAGTGAAGGTGTAGAACAGAGTAAAGTGAATAATGTTCAAAAACATACAGCTGATGGCATTAGTGACAAACAAACGGATTTATTAAAAATGAGAAAGTCTCGAAGTTTTGATGAAACAAATGATAAAAAATTAGAAGACATTGAAAATAATCTTGTCCACAGTTGGTCGTACTGTCTATCAGACTCGGAGCGACTAAATTGTGAAATGGAACTCAGCACAACGGCTGAAGAATTTTTTCATGGTGGAGATCACGCTATTATATCAGAGTTGGTAAACGACATTATTACTAATGTTTGTCTAGCCGACGGTGGTGTTGATGAGCAAACAAGTAAGTTCTTAAAATCTGCACATTTCACATCACGTGTAAGCTGATATCTGCTTTTTGTCCCACTAAACATTTCACCAAATTTATTTCAAAACGCCGATGACCATAGTGCCAAAATATACAACACAAATCGAAAACGTGGGTTAGCTCATTGTAAATTTAGTCTTTTTACACAATTTCAAATGTGTTGGGGAATCGATTAAAATAGTGATTGTCAGCGTTTTGGACATATGGGGTGGTGACTTGACGAATGCACCGTAGAAATTTCAATAGTAATTTTTTAATTTCCAATTATTGGCTTCCCTAATTATTTTAGAAATAAAGTCTTTACGTTTTTTGTAGAAAAAAAATTACGGATCCGTAGTAGGTACATACTATTGTTTCCTATTTTATAAAATCAGTAATGCCATGGAATTATGAAATCAAACAAAAGCGCCTGCATTTACCATTAGTTGCCTTTGTTTGAGCTCGAACTGTCATGGCACCACCGAGTTTCTTAAAAGCGTCAGTTTTAAGTTATCCAATTCTTGGTTTCAAAGTTCAATAAATTAAAAGCTATAGTATTCGTGGATTCGTAATTTTTTTCTCTACAAAAAACCTAAATAGACTTTATCTCTAAAATAATCAGGGAAGCCAATAATCAGAAATAAAAAAATTACTATTGAAATTCCTGTGGTGCGTTGTTCAAGTCACCACCTCGTACATCAATAATCATCAAAAAGTAACAATTTCGGTAATAATAATAATAATAATAATAGTATGGTTGCAATTTTTCAGATGTAAGTGGGAAACAAGACGCAAAACATTTTTCGGTCTATCCAATACACTATCATGTATGTCTGTACTACAATGTATACGATTCGAATGTGATATTATATGCATTACAAACCCTAAAGAATTGTATTGAAACAAATCCTCAACTGTTTGTTCAATGTCTCGCAACAACTGGATTGCAAAATTTGAAACATAACGATACGTTACTTCTGCTGGCTAGACATCGTAAATCTCTGCTTGGTGGCGGATTTATAGGAGAAGTTGGTCAAGAGCACATTAATTTTTATAGAGGATACATGTTTTTGGATATTGTAATCCTGATTTGTTTAAATTATGCGAAAACATTTTATCCACATCTTGAGAGTTCACATTTAACACAAGAAGAAATTGAAAAGAATTTGAGAGTTCAGTTAGTAAGCCTTGAAGTATTGGATATCATTATTCGAAGTATTATCAATAATGTTAATGAAAATTCGAAGGGCTTTTCGAGTTATATTGCCGATATGCTCATGAAATGTAAATTACAAGAGGATTTACTTCACTGTTTATTAACTTCCGTCAGAAACTTTGACGAAGATATGTCATTCGCGGAGGAGATTTTACAATTTAACAGCTTCCAGCTATACGATTCTCATCACAGAGTATCCGAAAATGTTGAAGTTTTTCAAATTCAATTGCTCAGGTAAAAGTTTCCGTAAAGTGAGTATTTAAATTAATATTAACTTTTAGATTAATTCAGTCTCTTATAATACTGGAACATCGTGTATTCCCGAAACAAGATACAAATAACAGCACGTTGCAGCAAACGGTCCCTACATCTGTAGGCAAACAGTTGACCTACACGCCGACCATTTTAATACCCGAACAGCAGATGTTTTTGTCAGCCATTATGAGTGCCCTTCGTCACCAAAATATGAAATACTTGCACGAAAGCTGGTGCAATATGGTGACGACTTGTTTGCCATATTTTGGTCAAAATTTGAAACAAATTACCATTAGTATAATACATCAACTTTGCAATAACATAGAAAAAATTGCGGATACATACAAAAACGTAGAGTTAATGGGGGAATTTTGTGTCGATTACGCAATTACACAGATAAATTCGTTGACAATTTTGTGTCATTATTGCTTAGTGGATTCAACTCAGTGTTCATCTCAACCAGGCGGAAGCACACCTAGTACCCCGATTGCCAATCCTACAGAAATTCTGAACAATTTAGTCAGCGTTTTTTTTACGGGCACCGGTGAATTTAATCATGCTAACAAGCAAAACTCAAACTTCTATCAGACAGCTAGAAAAACTGTGCTAAGCCACATGCCGCGTATTGTTTCTAGTATTGCGAAAATTTGGCAAACTATTATTTCAATTGAAGGTGAATTTAGCGCGGTATACGGGAATTCGAAAATTGTTAAGCAGCAGTTGCTAGAGTTTCTGAGTCCAATTTCTATACATCACGGAGCAAATTTTTTAGCAGCCATTGCGGTTGCTTGGCATGAACGCAGAAATCCTTTTATTTCGCTGAAAGCTGTAAGTTATTGTCACCTTTACCCATACCTTGTAGTTCAATTTACGTATTTCAGATATTACCGGAAGCCAATTCGGCGCAGAATAATTTAGTATACTTAATATCTGCCATAAGAGTAATTCCTTTAGATAATTTGGTACAGACCGTTACTGCTGTGATTCGTAATCCGCCTCCCATTGAAGGTCTTAATAGCGAGATTTGTCTTGATGTTGCGGTTTTAGAATTATTTTATTGGTAAGGCCTTCGTTTAGATTTAGAGCAATATTTGAAATAAATGATTTTGAAGTTATATGAGAAATGCATCTGCAACTCAATTATCCGAAGCATGGAGTTCTTTACTGACCTTGGTTAGGGAAGGTTGTTCTTTAGGCCCTCCTTCGCAATTTTTATTGGCCGCTTTACTTCATGAATTGATGATAAAGTGTTGTCCGTTAGAGGAGAGGAAAGATCAAAAAGATTTACAAGACGTCACCGCACGAGTAAGTGAAATATTGCATTATATCGCGTTATACGTTACCTATTTCAGTTAATCGATTGTATATCCCAAGTTTGTGGCTCGTGCTTGGAACAGACAACGTGGCTTAGACGAAATTTAGCAGTTAGGGAGCAAGAAACTGACAGTTCTGCAAATGTTGTGAATAATATGACCAATTCTGACGTTTTGGTTACTTCTAATCACAGCGTACAAGCTCAACTGGTAAAGACGATTGTGTTGTACTTACTCGCTGAAGCAGTCTTTTTTTTTAGGTTCTTTCTGAAATATTAGCGCCTATTTTAGATATCTGTTTCGGTTCTTCTGAGAAGGACAAAGTAAATCCCATTCTTACATCTTTAATGTACAATATTGTTCCATATTTAAAAACGCATACTTTACGGAACATGCCCAGTTTTTTAGCTTGCTCCAAACTATTAGCTAGCTTAAGTAGTTATCAATATACTCGTAAAGCTTGGAAGAAGGATGTTTTTGATTTGCTACTTGATAACTCGTTATTTCAAATGGATCATTCTTGTTTGAGATATTGGAAAATAATTGTCGATAATTTAATGACTCACGACAATACCACCTTTAAGGATTTAATGGGTAATATTGTTCACGCATTTTTTAACTCGTTCTTAATAACGTATCGTAGGTCGCGTGTCGATGACTCAAACCGGTAGTTTGAATCTATTTACTTCTCGAGAACAGGAATATGAACAAAAAGCTCAGTTATTAAAACGGTTATCTTTCGTAATTTTTTGTAGTGAACCAGATCAGTATGCTAAATATATGCCAGACATACAAGGTAATTATGTACCTACCTTGTAACAGTGTATACAAAATTCTTTTGTTATAGAACAACTGAACAGCAGTTTGCGTTTAAACGTACCCGGCATACAAGCCCAGGTATTTTTATGCTTTCGAGTTTTGTTACTTCGCATGACGCCTGTTCAAGTGACTCTCCTTTGGCCTATTATAATTAGTGAAATGTTACAAGTATTTTTACAAATTGAGCAAGAACTTTCAACTGATACGGAAGAATTTAGGTATGTGTGAAGTATTTTTTTGTAAATTTTGGTTATACTTCTGTGTCTATGTAACTAACTTTGGTTTGTTTATATTGGGATTCCTGGAATGTTGCCAAGCAGAAACAATAACAGGTAATTGGATGCGCAAATTGTATAACATAATCAAACAACCATTATAATTACGTTTAACAATTATTTGGGGAGCAAGACCGGCATTCAACAATTGGTACAACGTGAATTACAATGATATTCTAACAAACTGTGTATTGAAGCATGATAAAATTCAGTTTGCAGCAGATCTTAAACATGCTGTATCCAATTCCACACATTTGTGATAAGAAGCTCTTAAAGCAAATATGTAGCACTTTTTGCGTTGTATTACAATTTGTTTGATATTATTAGTGTTTCTCTTTCCTGTATTTTGCCTTGATCACGGTTTCTTTTAAATATTTAATTACTTTCTTCAATGTAAAGTAACTTGAAGGTTTTTTTTCGCTTTTTATTTACACCATATACATATATTCAAAATAACTAGTAGTATACTTATTACAGGAATAAGAACTTATCTTTGTATATGCTCATAGTTTTATATTCTAATTTCCTTTCAATACTGTAGTTACTACTATCATCAATATTTGTATTATAATTCTTGTTTCATCCTCTAAATGCGCTTAATGAGTTAGGCAAACTTATCTCAAATCATGTGAGTGTAAAATAAACTTCAAATTGCACGAAATATGTAGGCAAAATTGTAGTACCAATTCTTACTCGATAAACCATTATTATACTGTTGTAATACGCAGTTTGTTATGCAGCTCTCACATAAAATTGCTCACGGCGCTTGACGCAAGTTGGACTACAAACAGCAACAATGGTTTACATGCGTTGGGACATCCACATTGGCTCCGTTTGCAACTTTCAACTGCTAAATTATTAGATTTGGCCTTGCTCTTACCTGCCACATCACTGCCCCAATTTCAAATGTAAGTTGCTCAACGCTTTCGAATGTTTATGTACTCACGAAAAGGTTTTACTAGGTACCGTTGGGCTTTTGTTGGTGATAGATTACCTCATACAACTTCGCTAGCAGCACAAGAAATGCCTATTTTTACTCCGCACGTTACAAGAATAGCGAATCTCATGGATCAAAAATTTTTGGATACGCCAATTGAAACCTTACCCAATAAGCAAGATGAACTTCTACTTACTATGAATTCGATAAAGCAACTGAAGGATTTACATTGCTTCTTTAAAACGTTAAGCTTGTGTTCTAATCGTCATCGAGCAGAATGTAATGGATTTGTGAGCAGTGATTACAATTTCCACGATAAACAAATGGATAAGAAATTCAATGTTCTTTTGGACAAAATTAATAAAGTAATTGAAATGGATTTTTTAGATCCAATTCAAAGATAAAAATTTCAATGATAGCTGTAGAAGTAGGTAGTATATATTTCGTTAAGTTTTTGTAAATTTGGTGAAATTGCGTGTCAATTGAGAAAATATAAGGTTGATAAAAGTATATTTTTGTCAGCGATTAAACAACTGTAATTATTTATGAATATACTGTGTAAAAGGCCAATTTATAATTGTGATTTCAAATAATGTGATTTTAACGTAACTGAATATAGATCGGTGGTATACTAATAGGTGTGCGAAATTGTAATCGGTTCCTGATGTTATTTTGAGATTCTGTACATAAAATGGCTAATCTCGAAATAGCATCTAGCTAGAGTATGGATTACTAATTTAGGATTTGTTATATAAATTTAATTGCAGTTTGAAAATTTAAATAAGTTTGTGCTTTTTTGTTTTAATAGTTTGCAACGCTAATTTTTTTGATAAGTGAGAGAATGTGGGGCATTCCAAGAATATTAAAAATTTTCTGGCTGCAATAATAGGAATCTAATATCCTGTAAGTGTGTACATATGTGTTTATATTATAATTACATGAATATGTTTTGCTAAACTGTTTAAATAAACATATATTTAACTTTCCTGCTTATTAGTACAGAATAAGCAATTGTAATACCTGTAAAGGTATCAATGTAGTGATTAATTATTATAAAATTTACTTACTATGTAATAAACATGAGGTCAAACTCCAATCAAATGTTGACTTTACATTATTGCACTCTCCCGCATAGGTGATTGTCGCCTCAATGAATGAATTCGAATAAAGTATCCAAACTAAGAAGTTCTCTAATTGATACCTTTACAGGTATTACATGGCGATCCTGCCATGATTAAATTTAAAGAGACGATTCAGATAGTACAATGGCAATGTCTTCAATCGAATTCATTCATTGAGGCGACAATCACCTATGCGGGAAAGTGCAATAATGTAAAGTCAACATTTGATTGGAGTTTGACTTCATGCTTATTACATAGGTAGTAAATTTTATAATTATTAATCACTACACTAGTCTATAACTTTTGATTAAGATGTCTGATCGAAAAAGTACGAATTGATTTGGATTCTACACACCAACTTTAATAAGAAAAAGAGTTTTCCCAAGAAATTTTGGTACGAATTTGTCCTTTTATCCTTCAACGTCCTCCTTAAATTCGAAAGAATGAGATGGAAACCTCAAAAAAATGCCCTTCGGTTTATGTAATGCTCCCGCGTACTAAGGTTTTCCACGAAAGGGCCATTTCTCTACCCCCTTTGAATTTACAAACGCCCCAATCGTCCCTCTCAGACTCGAAAGTGAGAAGGTTACCTTAAAAAGTCTATTGTGATGATGCCCTTCGGTTTATGTACCTAATGCTCCCCCATCTGTGGTTTCCTATGGTTTGATTAGTTTTTCCTCTCTCCTCTCCGGAACCTTAAGTGAGCGCGAGGAGAGCTTCGGGAACGTGGCTGAGGGCTCCAATTTATTAGACCTAAAAGGTCAAAGGGTGGTGAGTCCGCTTTCCGCGCCTCATGCGTCTCAACAATCAATTTTGCTAGTTCAATAAGGGCACACCCAAGAGAAAGCTGTTAAGTCTTGTGTTATGGTTGGTGTTACAAACAGCACACTATTCACCTTTTTATATTTTAACAATTTCTGTATGTATGAAGTTCGTCGTCAGCTAGTAGTTAATACTTTATGCGGATGACGCGACATTAATTGGAACCAGTGAAGATGTTGATGTAGCAGTCCGGGATGTTGAAAACAGTATTAAACTTGTTGCGAATTGGTGTGTCAGTAATAGATTGAATTTGAATGAGCGCAAGACATCTATTTTACCGTTGTCGTTAAAAAATATCGATACATCTTCAAATTGTATTACGGGTGTATCACTGCTTGGATGTATTATTGACAGCAAGCTTAACTTTAACAAACACTGTGATAATATTACATACAAACTGAATAAGTCAATATTTTTACTTAAACGACTGCGCAGTAGTACGTCAAAAACAGTTATGCTTTCCGCGTATTACGCATTGATTCACAGTACTCTTGCCTATGCAATACTAGCGTGGGGTCATAGTGCTTCATGGAAGTTCATCTTTCGCCTCCAACGAAAGGCCGTACGCGTGATTAACAATCTACAGTACAGGGATGATTGTCGTCAATCATTCTCGGAACTAAAGATCCTAACTCTTCCAAGTCTTTATATTCTTGAGGCCTTGTGTTTTTGTAAGAAAAATATGGTGGAGAATGTGTTACAATCCCAGGTGCATTCATATAACACTCGACAAAAGGATAACTTAAGGGTGACTTTTTGCCGATTGTTGAAGAGCCAAAATGGTGCATCATACCAATCGCAATCTTTATTTAATATAGTTCCTCCGAAGATTAGATCGCTACCCCTCTCAGATTTTAGAATTACACTAAAAAAATTGTTTATTCAACACCCTTTTTTCTCATTTGATGAGTTTAACGACTTCTGTTGGAGTGGTTCGTAATTGTATCAGTCATTCTGTGTTATATATGTTTTTTTTATTATGTTTGTTGTATTATATGCTAGTGTGTTCTTTATCTAATGACGAGTGTAAATGTATCAACATGTCTGCACAATATATATTATTATTATGGTCGGTGTTTCTTGTGAGAACTCAGGTCTAGCCTGGTTAACTAATCGCACGGATTAAAATCAAGTAACGATCAGTGTCTGTGTCTGTGTCTGGTGAAGTTATGTAGGGTCCTAAAAAAAAAAAAAAATCACACATGGGCACAATAAGCCAACGCTATCAGGAAAGAGGAAAACAAAACAAAACAAAAATCATTATAATAATTCCTGTAATTTTATTAAATGGAGTTTATTGTGTAAGTGTTTCTTTGGCTTTGCGTTTGGGTTGAATACGAGTGGGTTGTGATAACGTGGTGTTCTTCGGTGAGGATGGAGTTTTGTGTTTTTTTACTGTGCTAGGACGTGTAACTTTATTGGGTGGACCTGTCTTTGTGGTACATGTTGCCTTACTTGTATTTATGGTGTTTCTTTGTTCTTGAGGTTGTATCTGTGTTGTTGCTTGGGTTATTGGTGGAGACATTACAGTATTTTGTGAGCCTGTAGTGCTTTTAAGGTTGTTGCGTTTCGGTTGAATACGAGTGGGTTGTTTCTGAGAGAGAGGAGTATTGTGTTTTTTAACTGTGCTAAGACGTGTAATTTTATTGGGTGGACCTGTTTTTGTAGTGCATGTTGCGTTACTTGTATTTATTGTGTTTCTTTGTTCTTGAGGTTGTATTTGTGTTGTGGCTTGGGTTATTGGTGGAGACATTACAGTATTTTGTGAGCCTGTAGTGCTGTTAAGGTTGTTGCGTTTGGGTTAAGTACGAGTGGGTTGTGATAACGTGGTGTGTTTCTGAGAAGAAAGAGTAATGTGTTTGTTAGCTGTGCTAGGCCGTGTAACTTTATTGAGTGAGGGCGTCTTTGTAGGGCATGTTGCGTTACTTGTATTTATTGCGTTTGTTTGTTCAGGAAGTTGTGTTTGTGTGGTTGGTTGAGTTAAGGGTGGAGATATTACAGTATGTTGTGTGTCATGTTGTGAGTCTAAAGTGCTGTTTAGGCTTTTGCGTTTGGGTTGAATACTAATGGGTCGTGATAATGTGGTTTGCTTCAGAGGTGAATCTCTGATTGTAGTATATATTGTATCATTTGTTGTACTTGTTTGCTCGGTAAGTTGTATTTGTGTGTTTGTTTGGGTTAGAGGTTGAGATATTAAAGTATGTTGTGTACCGTGTTGTGAGCGAGTACTGTTGTTTACATGTATACGTTGTGGATCATTTGTGTATGTAGTATCTTGTGTTATGTTTAGAAATTTACGAACAATATGGCATGTGTTGATAATGACTGCTTTTTGTAAATGTTTGTATGTGTTTTTGTCTAAACCTAATAGTTGTAAATTGTGGTGTATTGTCTTTGGTATAACTCCGGTAGCACTAAGAACAATGGGAACTATAACAGTAGATTTCATTCTCCATTGCGTCTTAAGCTCGATAGCCATATCGGTGTATTTGCGGTGTTTTTCTGCATGTGTTTTAGTTAAGTTGTTAGTGTTGGGGATGGCAATGTCTATAATACAAATGGATTTTTGTGTTTTATCTATAAGTGTAATATCTGGTCTATTATTGTGGATAGTTTTGTCTGTGAGTAGTGTCCTGTCCCAATATAATTTGTGTGTGTTGTTTTCAAGTATGATCTGTGGCGTGTATTTGTAGTATGGTGTATCTGTTATGAGATTGTGTTTAAGTGCTAATTTTTGATGTATGATTTTAGCTACCTGATCATGTCGATGTTTGTATTCAGTTTGTGCGAGTCGTGTGCATGCCGATATTATATGTTGGATTGTTTCTGATGTTTGTGAACAGAGTCGACAAGAATCATTTGTCACTGTTTTGTCTTTATGTATGTGTTTTTTATAGTTACGTGTGTTAATGGCCTGGTCTTGTATTGCTAACATGAAACCCTCAGTCTCCGGGAAGATATCACATTCAGACAACCAACTGTGCGTTGCTATAGAATCAACACAACCCTGGCTAACCTCTTGTGGAAATCGTCCATGTAAAGGCTTTTGGTTCCATATTTGTATGTTATTTGTGATGTAAGTTTGGATGTGGGTGGGAGTATATTAGTTTCGTGTAGATTAAGTGGTGTGTAAGATTTATCTGCATATGTTACTGTTTTGTGTAAAACTGAAGTATCTGATTTGTTATAAAAGTATTGTCGTAAATTGTGTATTTGTGTTTGGTGCAATAGTTTTATGTCTGTAAGTCCTCTACCTCCTTCCGAACGAGGAAGGTAAAGTCGTATAGTAGAGGAGTGAGGGTGATGTATATGGTGTTTTGTTAATAGTGTACGTGTGTTTCTCTGTATTTGTTCTAAATCTGTATTTGTCCAACGTATAATCCCAAAAGAGTATGTAAGCACTGGTGTGGCATAAGTGTTAATAGCCTTGATTGTATTTCTACCGTGTAATTTTGTTTTAAGTATACTGCGTACTCTTTGTAGGTATTGTGTAATAAGTGTTTGTTTTATACTCGTATGTTTAATGTGTGTGTTTTGCTGAAAACCAAGATACTTATAAGTTTCATTCTCGTCCATGGAATTTATTAAATTACCCTGTTCTAGCTCATAATCTAAAAGTTGTCTTTTACCAGCTGTGATGTGTTGTGTTTTACATTTATCGATTCCAAAGTCCATTTGTATGTCACGTGAGAATGTTTCGGTAATGTGTAGAAGGTGATTAAGTTTTATGCTTGTGGAAGAGTATAATTTAAGATCGTCCATGTAAAACAGGTGTGTAATGTTGTGATGTATTTCGTGGTTGTGTTTAATATTGTACCCAAAGTTAGTAGTGTTTAACAAATATGAAAGTGGATTAAGAGCAAGACAAAACCAGAGCGGACTTAAAGAATCGCCTTGAAAAATTCCTCTTTTAATTTGTATTGGGTCGGTAATAAGTTTTGTGTCGTTTAGTGTAAGTGTTAACGTAGTGTTCCAACATGACATTATGTAATTGAGGAATTGTGTAATATTGTTGCTGACCTTGTATATTGAGAGTACTTGTTGTAACCAAGAGTGTGGTACTGAATCGAATGCTTTTTTGTAATCAATGTATGCAGTGTGTATGTTTCGTTTGTTATGTCTGGATTGTTCAAGTATAACAGAGTCTATAATGAGTTGCTCTTTACATCCTCTGGAACACTTGGTACACCCTTTTTGTTCTTCGTATAAAATGTTGTTATCAGTACAGTGTTGGTATATTTTGTTTGTAATGCATGATGTAAGGATTTTGTATATTGTAGGAAGGCATGTAATTGGTCTATATTTAGATGGGTCTTGTGTATTGTTGTCTTTTGGGAGCATGTAAGTGATACCTTGTGTAAAGAATGCAGGAGTGCGATCTGGTGAATTAAGAAGTTCAGTAAATTGTTGTGCAAGGTAAGAGTGAGTGTAGGTAAAAGATTTCCACCAAAAGTTGTGAATGTTATCAATGCCTGGACTTTTCCAGTTATGTAAGTGATTAATAGTTTGAATGATGTCTGTTGTAGTGATGTTTGTGTTATTCATAGGGGTAATGTATTCAGTGCGTGTGGTTTCTGTGGTAATCCACGGGGCGTGTGGATTGTGTTTAATGTCTTTGGTCCATAAGTCAGACCAGTATTGCTGGAGTGAGTGTAGAGATGGTGGAATGAGTTTTTCATTAGTGCTGTTTTGTGTTAGTGATCTGTAAAATAGTTTTTCGTTATGTTTAAATTGTGTGTTATGGCGCTTTCTATCTGCAGTTTCCCTATAGCGTTTTAGACGGTTTGTGTATATTGATAGTTTTTGTGTCAGTGTATCTCTATGTTCGTTATAGTTTGTATTTTGTTCTCGTGTGGTGTGATTGTTTAGTTTTGTAGTTATGTGTTGTACTTGTCGTGTTAGTTTTGAAGAACGAGTTCCTTGTATGTATTGTGTAATCCGACCTAAGTCACGTCTGATGTTATCGATGCGAGTTATTATTATTATTATTATTATTATTATTATTATTATTAAATGACCGTAACTTTTTTATTATGAAAAATTCACGGTAATGTTATAGAAAATAAAATAATCACAATGCTTTGGAGCATCGAATGAGCTATAAATATTGAAATCGATATCGTGAAATAAAAAGTTATGAGAGTTCAAAGTGCGCACTTTTCATCTGCTACACGAATTTTGGAAGTTGACGGTCATTTTTCTAAAAACTGTGCATAACAAGGTAGGTAAATTGAATGCTTTAGATTCTGCTATAAATGTACTTTCATTTTACAAAAGGAATTATTGATGTATATCGCTTAGTTGCTGAGAAAATAAATACTTTCGGTGGTCTAGTCGCGCGCGCGAAAATGAGTAAATTTCAACTTTAGCGGCCTATAACTTTTGTCAGGACCACGGGAAAATGTCGTAAAGCGAGATTCTGAAGGTTCAAACATTTCTGAACAAAATGGTGTGGGTCCCAATTCTTTCTACTCCGAAAAAAAAAACTACCTCAAATAAGCGAGTTAGCGCCGGCTCTCCGCTGCACTATGTACAAGCTTTGAATATAAAATATTCAAAGGTACAAGCCATATTATAAGAGATAGGTATATGGTTCAAGCAAGACACTTAGGTAAGCGTATAGGGCATTTGATTTATATTTGCTGTCGACTTCGTTTATGTTACGGTATTTCTTAGATTTCGACGACATCATGTCAATGGATAACTCGCCAACGAATCATCTTTTTTGTGTTTTAACGAAAACAGTAGGTACTGTACATATCGCAATCGACAATCATAGACATTCTTATACCTACCTACTCATATGTCTATGTGGACAATGAATATTAATATTGGAACAAGAATTTGTTGCATGCAAACACCTAAACAGTCTTCATTCTATCGATTTATTTGAACAATAAATTTGACAATCGCATCATTACACAATGGCCCGTATGAATAAAAGTAAGCAAATGCTTATACTTGCAAAATTCAAAGTAATACTCGTAAGTGCTCCTTCGCACTGGGCGACTTATGCAGCGCTTCTAAGCAGAAGGACAGGACGCAGTGCAGCGCTGCTAAACCATGCTAAACAGACCAGTATGAAGGGGCAGTTACCGAGTATTTACTTTGAATTTTGCAAGTATAAGCATTTGCTTACTTTTATTCATACGGGCCATTGTTTATTCATAATCAAGTTATATGGAGTAAAAAATAGTATATTATATACCAAGGGACTAAAGTGTGTGTTTTAATCCCGAGGGTGCAGATAGTTGCCCGAAACGTAGTTGAGGGCAACAAGCACCCGAGGGATTAGGGCGCACTTTAGTCCTGTTGTATATACGCTATTTTTTGTACTCCGGTAATCAACTACGACAATTTCAATGTTAAAGTGCAAATTTGAAAGAAGAAATTTGATCGACTGTAGGATCAATATACCTGATAATGTCAAATTGTGACCGTATATAACGATAAATGTCAGTTTGATTTAAAGAAACGACGGCGTACAAAAACTCTGAAGAACAAGCTACATATAAGGAAACCTACTGTCTTCCAAATTCAAAAAGATATATGGAAATGGGTATAATAAGTGTAAAATATGGTGCAAGAATAAATATGTACAATACAGGTAACCATTAATCATTAAATTGTGTTTGACAATAATTCAGTGTGTACTGACACTTTTAGTCCTGCGTCGCGTTTTTCTCCTTCCGGGAGAAAAAAATGCACTTTATTCCCTTAAATGAATGACAAAAAACGTTGATTTAGTCCACGGAGTACAAAAAAACAATTATGTTAGAACTGTCAATTAATAAAATGTTGAATTCGTTATAATTAAAATTTATTCACCAACTCGCGAAGCGAATTATTTTTGCACTGACAAAATTCAGTACACAAATACCTTGCTAAAGTATGGTCTGGTATATGAAGTGTATGTACCTATGTGTACGTGTACCTTCTGTACCTACGCAAGGTTTTTAGCACATTTCCGCAAAAAAAATGCGCTATTGTGGCCACTTTGTCCGTCCGTCCGCTCGTTCTATGGGACGCTACTAGTTCTTTGTCTTAAGAGCTTTTTGTTCTACTTTTTTCGCTATTTGGTTCGTTATGGTGTCGAGGCTTGCGCCAAAGGAAGGAATTTTTTCTGCGTTTATTGCTAAAAAAGTTATTGTAAAAAAACCAAAAAACCGTTTTTTACATGTTCCATAATTTTACACTTTTGCCGTTTATTAACGATCCTACAGATCGTTTATAATTTTGTATTGCTGTCTGTCGTCTGTCTGTTGGTCTGTCCGTCTGTTCCTTTGTCTGTCTGTCCCTCTATCTGTCTGTGAATGATAACTTTGTTTAGAAATGTCCGATCGCTTTGACATCTCCGTTAGATATTAACTGAATTGCATGAAATTCAATATGGGCATAGCTTTAGCCATATAACACGCAATCCCAAAAGTTGAGTCGAATCGATTCAAAATTCACAGTGCCCTTTTCTCGACCATTTATAAACCGAATTGCAAACTTTTTTATTTATAAAAGTATTTGAATGAAATTTGACACATAGGCATTTGGAACAAAGGAAAATCGAACGCCAGTTTCAAAATTTGGTTTTGCGCATGCGCAGTGTCAACTTTTTTATTTATGGAAGAATTTAAACGAAATTTGCTACATAGGCACTTGGAATAAAGGAAAATCTAACGCCAGCTTCAACATTTGGTTTTGCGCATGCGCAGTGCCAACTTTTTTATTTATGGAAGAATTTAAATGAAATTTGATACATAGGCACATGGAATAAAGGAAAATCTAACGCCAGTTTCAAAATTTCGTTTTGCGCATGCGCAGTGTCAACTTTTTTATTTATGGAAGAATTTAAACGAAATTTGCTACATATGCACTTGGCATAAAGGAAAATCTAACGCCAGCTTCAACATTTGGTTTTGCGCATGCACAGTGGCAACTTTTTTATTTATGGAAGCATTTAAATGAAATTTGATACATAGGTGCTTGGAATAAAGGAAAATCTAGCGCCAGTTTCAAAATTTTATTTTGCGCATGCGCAGTGCCAACTTTTTTTATCTATGGAAGCATTTAAGTGAAATTTGTTACTTAGGCGCTTGGAACAAAGGAAAATCTAACATTAGTTTCAAAATTTAGGTTTGCGCATGCGCAGTTCCAACTTTCTTATTTAGAAAAGCATTGAAATGACAAATGGGAAATGAATGCAAGTGGAAATGCGCTTTATGCGTTTACGATTACTTTTTAACTTGTTGTTCATAGCATCATGCTATTCTTACACTATAGCATATATCCACATACGACCAAGAACATTACCTAGTTAGCAATTGTCGAGTATGTATGTATGAAACCATGCCGATTCGGTGATATTATAGGTAGGTACCTATAGGCATTGAATAAAAAATGGATTGAATAAAAATTAATTTTTTATTCAATGACCTAGGTACATGTTTGAAACTGGGAATTACTTACTACGGCCTTGTCTAAATGTCTGAAGGCCGCTGGCATAGATAGACGATTAAGGTACTTTTGAGATTACCTACTATGCAGGTTTATTTTGAGATCTGAACTGGACAATCGTTTATAATCTAATCGACAGCTCTGTTTTTATGTACTTTATCACCACGATTTTACCTCATGATCTTCGTTTAAATGGCATCCTTTGTTTGATTCCTACTGTCTAGCGACACGTGTGTATCTGTAAAAATGTACCTACTCTCACTCCTCTAGGCCGTAACTCGTCCTACCGACAAAAATCAGTGCCACGTACCGAGAAAGAAACTAAAATTAGATTTAATCTGTAGCAGTGTAGCAGTAGTTATAAACACAAATTAAACATATCAAAAAAGTACTGTCTTGTGTGTTTGTAAGACCCCCAATGGCGTGTATTAGTGTGTTATCATGTTTACTATACCTACTACTCGAGAGATTAAACAAAAATTATCTAAATTATATTTAAACATTGTTTTATAGAAATTATACTATCGTTATTATTATGCCTTATACCTTTGAATATAAATATTCAAAGCTTACCTACTAAGTTAAGTTAGTGTGGAGTAACCATGCGGTCAATTTATCAAAGCCTTTTTTTGAAAAACAGTAAAAAAAAGTCAAAATAATGTTATCCATACAAATAAGATAAATCTTCTGATAATTTAAGTCTATTTCCTGGACGAGATTATCACAGTGTGTAAACTTAGCCATTGTTTTTAAATAAGTAGATAGGTGGCATACCCGCATACATTATATTTTTCATAAACAAAATTTAGAGACATTATTTAAGTTTATCATTTGGTATATCACTTGTTCATACCTTAAAAAGTAGGTAAGCAGTGGTAAGTTTGTAACATATGTGAAGTTATGTATTTGATTATCGCTCAATTAATAGTACCTACATTATATATCAAGGTAGAGAAGTCAAGTATTATTGCCTGAGCACCAAGATTTCATCTCGAGGCGCTTGCGCCGAGGGGTGTAAGGTGCGAAGGCAATAATAGACATCTCTACCGTGGTATATATACTATTTTTTTCACTACTAGCACTCGAAGTCCTCTAAATTAACATATTATATTAATAAGAAAGTGAACGGTTGGACAGAATTTTTTGTTTCTTACTTTAACATGTCAATCAAGTACGTGGAAGTACAAGTCAAACAGGCCGTATTTTGTTCTGTCATTGAGATATTTTCAAAGAGTAATTTTGTTCGAATTTTTTCAAAATGTGATAATTTTAGGTATGTAATTTCTCTAGAAATGGCGGATGGTGGAAATTATTCATTTTAGAGAACTTGTCCAGACGTTTATTGAGCGAAATTTCGGGTTGTGTTTTCTAAAAGTGGCAGCGTGACAGTTCTCATTATTGACTACTAGTTAATAATGTCCACATTATTAACCACTATCTTGGTGGGAATCCATGGTGGTAAAGCTCAAAACGGGGTTACAGTTACAGTTGAATAGGAATTTAACACACTAAACCTTCCCCATACTTCTTTATTAAAAATTGTGAATAAAATCACATAGCGACTATAGTTTCGACCTAAGTCATTTTCAAGCTTAAAATTTTTAACATCAACAACAGAAAATAGGAAATTGAAAGTACAAAAGTTACATTTTTTATCAGTATGAGGAAAAAATTTTTATCCAATATAAAACAGTTGGTGTTAGGACATAGAAAAGTGGAACAAAATTAACATAGTCATGATACAACGACGATTAATTAATTAATTCATGCCATTAGAAAATGGACGCAGCCATCTTGTACAAATATAGTCGGACTATATTTGTACAAGATGGCTGCGTCCATTTTCTAATGGCATGAATTAATTAATTAATCGTCGTTGTATCATGACTATGTTAATTTTGTTCCACTTTTCTATGTCCTAACACCAACTGTTTTATATTGGATAAAAATTTTTTCCTCATACTGATAAAAAATGTAACTTTTGTACTTTCAATTTCCTATTTTCTGTTGTTGATGTTAAAAATTTTAAGCTTGAAAATGACTTAGGTCGAAACTATAGTCGCTATGTGATTTTATTCACAATTTTTAATAAAGAAGTATGGGGAAGGTTTAGTGTGTTAAATTCCTATTCAACTCTATTATTAACCACTTTGAACAAATGCCGAGAAAGCCTACTTTACAAATGGAAAAAAGGTTAATAATCATGTCATCAGACGTTAGTAGTGAAAAGAAGTATTAAACATTATTTGGGACAATTTGCGCTCAATATCAGGTTGATTACAGAAATCTGTCTGTAGTCGATGGCTTATAATTGTCCCGTATGAATAAAATTGAGCATATGCTTATACTTTCAAAATTTAAAGTAAATACTCGTAAGTGCCCCTTCACATATCTTTAACCTAAAAGGGCGCAGCTAGCAAATAATCAGAAATCAGAAATGTAGCCTAATGAGTAATGAGCTAATGACCATACAATTGTTTATCGCAAACCTAAATTGTCTTTTAAATAGTTTAGTGTTCTGGCCCTTCTGGAAGAAAAGACCTGTTATTTAACCAGCACAGTTATGAACAGCCTTAATATTTGTAGCATTACGAGTGAAACATTTTTTAACGCAAATCCATGATCTCTGTCAATCTTTCTTATAATTACGGACCATGTTATAATTCTTTAAAGGGTAGGTATTTGAATATGATTTATCGTAATCTAGAATTTGACCGTTATAGAGTGTCCTACTTCTTATTCTATCTTATATTGGTCAGTGTTTCTGATTAAAAAGATGTTGGTGTGGCAGATCAGTATTGTATTAGTCAGTTTTGACTCCATCAATCTTGTCGGGGGCTACCACATTCCCTTTGTCGGTACCGACCTCCGACATCTTTTTCACCCGCACAATTTCCTTTTGGAGTTTTGACTCTACCATTAGTAAGATCTCGTCCGGGTTACCATATTCCCTTTGTCGGTACCCACCCCCGACGTCCCGTTTGCTCGCAATCCGCGTTTGAAGTTTTGGCTCCACCGTTAGAGTAAGATCTTGTCGGGGGCAACCACATTGCCTTTGTCGGTACCCACTTCCGACGTCCCATTGATCCGCAACTCGCGTTTGAAGTTTTGACTCCACTATCATTAAGATCTTGTCGGGGGCAACTGCATTCCCTTTGTCGGTACCCACTTCCGACGTCCCGTTGACCCGCAATTCAAGTTTGAAGTTTCGACCCCACTGTCGGTAAGATCTCGTCTGGAGTTATCACATTCTCTTTGTCGGTACTCACTTCCGACATTCCGTTCGCTCGCAATTCGTGTTTCAAATGTTGACTCCACCATTTACTACATAACCTGAGTCGTCATTTGGTGACGTGACTTATTTTTCTTGGGCTTGTGCGCTGCGTACCTATATATACCATACCATACGCGATTCGCGAATAGGATGAGAAGTCTTCATATAAGTTGTTCATCAAATATTAATTATTATGGGAAATCAGTATGTAATAATATATTAAGTATGGAGAACGGTAAGGGATTTTGCTGTTCTGTTTTTAGATCGGTAAGTAATTTTGGCGTCGTCGTAATCATAGCAACTGGTAAATTCTACGTACTGTCATGGGAACACCCATGGTAAATAGTCAGAAATGACCGATCGCGCAAAAAATAAATATGAACAATTAATCAGTACGGATTAATTAGTTACTCCCTCTTGAATTTTTTGCACCCGCGTTAGTTTTGTTGCTAAGCACCGTATTCAGCAGATTTGTTGCTATAGCGCGTTCGCACCTCCAAATTCAGTATGGTGCTTATGGACATACAGTACATGCTTGCCAAACGTGACAATGACAGCACAAGGAGATCATGGTACAATGACTTATTGTACCATGAAGGAGATTATGTTTTGTTTTAATACTTCCATTTAATCATATGTCAATTTGACATCAATGCGGTTCGAAACAAGGATAGTATTATCGAAGAATGACGCAAACTAGTAAGAGAGGCAATTAGTCCATAAGACCCCATACTGAATCTGGAGGTGCGAACGCGCTATAGGAAAGAAAGGAGTAAACAAAAATTTGACATTGTAAAGGTACACAAAAATGCGACGAAATACGGTTTTGACTGAGAAAATGAAATTTCAGAAGTAATTCAATTTGTCTTTTTTCTGAGAAACTATTTGGCGAACAAGCACCTCCAAACGTGCGTCAATCGACTAGCCCATGTGCCCGTGGCGGAAACGTTTGCATGCTGTTTTGAAAAAACCGATGCTGGTTTTTGGTTAAATCAAAAAGTTATAGGACGCAATATCTTCCAATTTTCGGAAATTTTTTAAAACCACTCTAGCACTCACGGTCTTTGTCAACACGACCAAGGGGACGAATGTGTGGACAGGATCAAAATTGCTATTCACCAAGGCATTCGCGTTCTTTGACTCGCGCTCATTTACCGACAACCGATAGGAAATGATTCGTCACAATGGGGGTTTACAGTATAGTTGAATTCCGCAGTTCTAATTTAATAAGCGTGTACCTGAAACCATAAAACATTTTTTTGGACAGTAAAAGTTTATTTAAAAATAGAGGCTGATTAGCAAAAAAATAATGAACATGTGCGGTTTTAAAGGTTTATTATATGATTGTGGCGGGCTCTGTGACGTAATAAGCCCAACCAATCAGCTCCTAGAACCATTCACATGACATAACGACTTGGCAATATTGCAGGAGAATGGCATTTATAACTTGCGTCATCTGTCACAGGCACTTGTCACTTTCGTGCTAGATGCAGTTAAACATCCCTCTCAAAACGTGAAATGTGACAAACGTCAGACCCTCGCGTAAGGTTGCCAGCTCACTTCTACGTGATTGGTTGTAGGTTTGTGACGTATTTAGTCTGAAGCGTTTCAAATTCGGACTAAAAACACAGCTTTTCAATAATTTATTTTGGGTTTATTTTACTCGCAAATAAAAATTGAGGACACACGGGTCTTTTTATTTTTAATGTACTTTGTGAATCAGAAATAAAAAATGAAGGCGGGATGACCCCATTGTCAAGCGTCGAACATATAACGCTAACTCAACCATACATTTGTACCTATACAGATAGAGGACGACGCATACGCTGTTTTGATCCAACATAACTCACGGTTTGACAGTTGAGAGGACGAAAGGTACCAAAACATTAGTAAAGTGCACTAATTCTTCATTCAATTCCCTTTCCCCGCGTCAAAGGGTGCTAATAAATTATTAAAGACAATGGAATAGGTTTTAATTTATAAAATGAGCTAAAAATTCAGAAATTATGTTTTGTAAAATTAAACAGAAATCCTCATGTGTCAAATCCCTACAGCGTTGCCTTCGAGACACATTATTATCATAAATTTTCTTTGAACTTATAATTAAATAATAATAAAATAAGAGACGACATTGTTTTGTGCATGTAAAAGTAATTTTTGGTTTTACTTTTAGGTATCACATCTAACGCATACATGGATATTTTGACGGTAGGTATACATTTTGACGATAGCCTTGTACAAGAATTTTGAGCAACTGATTCACATTTCGCATGACACGCGCTGGTTGGAAAAAAAGCTTTATCAACATGAACTTTGTATAATCTAAAAAATGACGTCAAAGCTTGTTTTTGCTATGAAATTTGAACTCATGCTTAATAAAATAAGCCTTGGAACAAACTGGCACATGTTAGGAACCTCCTAAAAGTGTAGGTACTTACTTAGGCCACAGGAAGCAGAAATAATCTTCGTTAGCTCGATATACCTATCATTAACTTATAAGATAAGATATAGGTGTACCCCATTGCATAAGTGCACTTAATAATTAGATTTGCTATCTGTTTGGAAATAAAGGAGACTACCTAGTTTTTTTAGCAACACATCATGGTGGTCTACTACGGAATCAAGTGCAAAGTACGAGACGCCATTCCTTTTTGTTTTCAGCGTTCATTGACACTACATATTTTATTTTTTATCATTCATAATAAACAAAATCAAACATTAACAGTATGTAACAGAATACGGAGAGTTGATCTTATGTCATATACCCATTACCCAAACTTTGATAATGAGATGGACAATCCAGACGGTATCTGGATGTGGTCAAACATAGAGGACCAATGGATGTCAATTTCAAATTTACCTTGATGACTCACTAAGAATACAAACAAAAGATTAGGTTAAATATGAGTATATGACGCATCCCACCAAGTACCTACGTTTGGTAAAACACTGGTAGGTAGGGCGAATGGATTAAAATTTCAAAATGACCTTCATGACTCACTAAGAATACAAATGAAAATATTAAGTAGGAGTATGACGTATGTCTCAAGTACCAACAGTCATAAATGTAGTTTCGAAACTGTGTGTCTTCGTGATTCCAGTCAGAGCAAATGTCGGGACATTTAAGCTATAAAAATTGTGATTTCAAATATTCTAGGTTGCCCTCTTTTTTAGTAGTTGCTAAGGAGATTTGTGCCTTACAATTTAATAATCAAGATGATAATTAAAATGCAAACGGCCGTCAAAACGGGCAAAGATTTAATATACCGTAATTTTTAGACTATTGAACGCGTGATGTTTTCTTATCAAGAGCGATTCAACATTTTCTCGAGAATCCCCATGGCCCATAAATTATTTGAGGTGCATGATTAATTATTTATTGATTTGGTCTTTGGGCTGCTCTATCAACTCAACCTACTATACATTTACAAATATCCATCCCACAGATAGTATATCTGTGTCCATGCGAACCAGGGATCCTTAATACCGCAGCCAAGCTTCAACTCAACGGCGCCACACGGGTCGGACATTAAGTATACATGTAGGTGTATATACTGTATAGGCATTGTTTAAAAGTATTTAAACAATGGTATAGGTATACTTATTATGCAATACAGAAGCTTGTGTTGCGCCGAAATTTTGATTCGGTGACGAAGTGTTACCAATAGCACAGCATGCCTTAGTAATCTATGCCAATAGTCTATTAGTATGTTTTTTGGCTACAATATCGCGATTATAGCTTCACTCTTATACTGTCCAAAATACAAGGCCACATTTTTTTAAAAATTATACTATCAAACCACTGGTTTTTTCAAATACCTTATCTCGGACTAGTAGTGTCTCAGAAACATTCTTGGGCTGCCTAGGGACATCTACTTTAAATATAGAATAATAATAATTTTAATTTTCAGACATGAAAGAGCAAAAGAAACAAGTTTAAAAAGTCAATATACAAAAATAAATGACGAGAGCGTATTTTCCTCCTAATAATATTAATGCTAGAACCAGGAAAAAATACCGGTATGCACGAGGTCCTTATCCCATTCTCTTTCAAATGAGCCGCCTATCGTCGAAGTCTAGATTTATTGGAACATAGTGGAGCGTATACAAATTTTGAAATGTGCATTAATTTTACTTTTATTCGAAGTGTATGTAGATATATGCAGACATATGAAACTTTTTTTAAATGCTTTCGTAAATAGCATTGCGCATTGTCTAACATTAGAAATTTCATCGAATACCTTCGTAAATAAAACATACCTACAGTAGGTATGCGTAAATTTGTGGTTCAGCATCACCTTTGAGATATCCGTAACCGCGCGTAAGAGATACAGTTTTGGTTAAATGGAGGCAGAGTTGCCCCTTTTTGTGACTAAAAAAAGCGCATTTGAAATTTTTGAAAATACCTGAGATATGACTGAAAAACTGAAAATGGCAAATTTCGTTTTCATATTTCCTACCGCTACCTTAAACGGTCGGAAATGGACGGTTCTCGTTAGTACCTTCTATAATAGCACTTTTTATCGGAGAATCTGAATATCTTATCAGCATTTCAATTCAATAACATGCTACATGTTGAAGCTACAGGTTTAGAGATTTCTTAGTTTTTATAGACTCGAGCTAGGAAGCTAAAAATGCTCTAAAAACTGACTATTACCTTCGAATATTTTTATTCAATGTTATTACAAATTGGAACGGAGTTGAGTAAGTAAGGTAACTGTCACCGAATAAACCATTAGTTCGGAGCACATTGTGCTTATCCCAAGTTATTTATAAGAAAAGAACAATTAGGATTTCCAAAATCATTTCTATATGACGTGTTTATATTATTATATACCTAAGTATAATGATTTCTTGTAACAAGTAATTAGCTATTAGTTACGGGGAATTTTAAAAATAATTAATGTAATGCCTGTATGCAGCGTAGTTGTAGGAATCCCCTTTATACAAAATATCAAATTAGGATCATGATCACCTACCCAGAACTCAGAAGTTTTACTGAACTTTGTACTTAGATACAACAACATGCATACTTTTTTTAGTAAAATCTCGTGATGTATAAGCGAGTGGTGGCCCGTTCAAGATCCGTATCTTTCTGTACAAAGAGCAGTCGCTTTTTAATTTCGTTAACATTTCAATTTAAAACATTTCCATGAGAAAATCGCTCTAGATATAGTTGGCCATTATGGTATAATATGTGACTAACTGAAAAGTATTTAGACTTATATCTTCCGAGTTGCTAGTAATTCTTTCTTTTTTATTATACAACAGGGGGTAAATTCTAAAACTTTCAGCGCCATCGACCCTTCAATGCCGAATGTTTGTTAAATGAAAAATAACTGAAAAAGTTGTTGTTATTATCATAGATTTGCTAATGGTGTTACTAAAATTTTCCTACCCACGCAATACTTTCAAATTGTTTGTTGCTGAGGTAATTACAAAATCAATGGCGCATCTTTTTTTAAGAAATGCGAGTGCGAGGGTCCATTGACGTCCTGCCCTTATACATTTTTTGCTCATACTAGACACTGCCTCTACATTTCTTATCCAACATCCTCCATCTCCTTCTGTATTGTTGCTCAAACATTTCCACGATGAATTGTGATTAGAAAAGATATGACTTTGATATAATAACAATATTTGACGTATGTATGTACAACTTGGCATAAAAAATTCTTTGCGTGGATTATTACTATATGTCATAATAATTTTGTACTTCAGCCCCAACTTGTTTCGCTATCCAAATTTTGACGATGTGTGAAACCAAAAACAAATGCCCTGAAACTATAATCGCGTCGACTTTGAACTTTTTCACAATTCCGAAATCGTTCACGCACTAGATTTTTGAGTTGAAAACTCAATTGGTTTATGAAATAAGCAATAACGTTATAGGTCCATTTTGTTACGATTTACCTAAATGAAAACGAAGTCAAATAAAAAAATTATAATACAAACAAACATTATGTAACTCAGACATGAAGCTCTTTTTTGAGATATACTTGTGCTAAATTACGCTAGATAAGGAAAGCGGTTTCATGTGCATTGGTAATTATCTCCGTAAAGTTCGCTTTAAAAAAACCGATAAAGTTAATAATATTTATGTATGTGGATTTTTTGATACTGGGAATCGTTGGAAATATAGACAAAATTTATTGCTAAAACAACTGGTGACACCAAATCGTGTTCATGCAATTAATCAGTGCTTTTGTATCACCACTTATTACCGATAAGGCGATAAAGCCTTGATTTTTGGTATAAATACTTGACCGCTTTCTGTTTGCTCGTCAGTAAGTGATTAACTAAGTCACGAGAGTGCATCGTCCAGTTCAGAACATCCGTTGCTCAAGTTCAGTGATAAATATCACAATGTATCACAAGGCACTCGTTGGAGCCGCAACACGGTACATCGCAGGAAGAAATGCAGTGCAAACGGTTTATTGGAGGACGAGTGATACTCCAAATTGCAAGATGCTTAAGGTATCTAAAACTTTCAATTTTGGATCGGCAAGAAACAACGGCACTCCTCCGATTTATGTTCAAGGCGAAAAGAGCATCAGGTTTACTTAGCGGAATTTCAACATTTATCCACTTTTATTTATTTGTGCATAGGGGTTAAATTTACATAAGTATGAAATTTACTGCCTACATTACTAAAGTATTAGTTTATTGACATTGTTTGTTATCAAATTAAATAGGTACTAGATTTCAAAAATATGTCAATCAGTTTTTTGGAAATGGTAGGTAGCAACTAGGTATTTATACCTACCTTTCTAATCTAAGCAATTATACTTACACGTTGTAATGTAATTATATGTGTATGACTCACATCTGTGATACTTTTATGTCCATTTGTGAACATTGTACCTACCACTTGTTCAAATGTTTGTAATGGATATAATAAAACTCAATCAAAACAAAGGAATCTGTTATCTGCGGAATTGTACAATGTGAGTAAATAATTGGTCCAGGAACCAAAATTTAGAATGACGTCAATGAGTTATCATAAACTGCAGGTTTTAATCAACATGGGAAAATACCGAAATTTTTCCCGAAGAAGTAGCTTTTACTAGCGCTGACTTTCGGCCGTATTACGGCGCGTCATTTGGAACGAGAAAAAGGATGGACTTTTTTACAAAGTTCTATTCGAAGGTATCTATGAAGTGCTCCCATAGCCACCTACAATTAAATTAGCGAATTAAATTTGGATGAAATTTTTATGAGCGTCATTTGAGACTATTTCCCTTCGATGCTGAGAAATCAGTAGATCAAAAATGTCCTGGGGTGACTGTGCAGCATCGTCGTCGAGGTGCGCGGGCGCGCTTACAAATTCGCCGCTTCCAGACGGTTAGAGGTGGGTCGTCGAGCCGCCGGCTAGGGTAGCTAGGCGTAGTTGGGGCAACTTTTCGTAAGGTTGAAAAAATTCATCCGGCGACCGTCGGGGTAGCTGCGGTAAGAAGCAAAATTTAAAAATTTTGGAAAAAAATTCGTAGCTCGAAAAAAATGCGTAGTATCCAATTTCGGTTTTCTGGAGATCGTGGGGGACGTGGAGGAGTGTATTTGTGCAGCGGTGAGATTCGGTGGATAATTCGAGTTTGGAAACTGCGCGACTTGAACCACCCTTCGCGAAAGTGGGATTTTTCGAATTTTCCAACTTTGAAGCCTTTTACAGCCTAAACGGTTATTAGAGCTAGCGCAAAACGTAAAATCTCGACGAGATATACGAGTTAAGGGGTCGTTGGTCGCTCTATCAAAGGAGAAAAACGCGCGTTTTGGAATAGCGCCGTCGAACGAAGAGATTGAGGGATGGAATGGGCGTACGTACTACCTACCTACGGGGAAGTTTTTATTTTCTTTTTCAGTTTAAAACGGGGAGTGAACGTGCAGAACCGCGCGCGTTTTTTCTTTTATGTGAAAATGAGGCCAATCGCGGGAGGGGTGTTTCCCTTGTCGGGACCAACCATACTCCCTTTGTCGGTGATCACTTCCGACGTCCCATTCTCTCGCAATTCGCGTTTGAAGTTTTGACTCCACCATCAGTAAGATATTTTTGGGGGTTACCACATTCTCTTGTCGGTACACAGTTCCGATGCCCCGTTCACTCGCAATTCGCATTTTAGTGGATTTCGGTAAAAACCCGGCACAAAATAGTACTCAATTTTTAGATACTTCTCATAGCTCGAGCTTCTATTGGCGACACGAGAAAGAGAAACATCGATATCGATTCGAGCTGTAAGAAACTTTTGGGCGCCCAAACTGGACTACCACCTCGAAGCGGACCGTGCAAAAGGTGGATGCCCCGTTCACTCACAATTCGCATTTTAGTGGATTTCTGTAAAAACCCGACACAAAATAGTACTCAATTTTTAGGTACTTCTCATAGTTCGAGCTTCTATTGGCGGCACGAGAAAGAGAAACATCGATTCGAGCTGTAAGAAACTTTTGGGAGCCCAAAGTGGACTACCCCCTGGAAGCGGACCGTGCGAAAGGTGATTCACTTCGCCCCTAGGAAAAAAACAAAATTCCGCCACGAAAGAGTTATGCGCGTTGACAAGATCTTCACGACGACACCTATTTGAAAACAATCGGAGAAAAATTGTAGAAGATAGAAAAAACTGAAAAATCTGCAGGTTCGTATAACACGCCCGGCGATGGCGCCCAGATGTCGCCAACCCCACATCTGGTAGCCCCGTGTCTAAAGTTGTTAACTATACGACCCCGTAATTATTAGGTACAGTGTGATGGGTCGAATGATTGGATTTCTATTAGATAATTATTGTTTAAAATCTGTGATATCCTTCTTCCCTCTTCCTCATTCCTTTTTCCTTCTTCCTTCTTCCCCCTTCGCTTCCGATTCCGCTTCCTCCTCCGCTTTCGTTAACTTAGGCCTGATATTTCCACCTCTCGATAACTTTACTTTCTGCATAACTTCCATGGATACCATTGTCGGTACAATAGCTGCTCATTTGATAGATATTTTTTTCTCTTTTTAATAATATAACATATTAGTACCCTTTCTCAAGAAAATTTTTCCAAAAAATTTATTATAATTAGATCAATAACATTAATCCAGATATCCTACATCAAAATAAAACCAATGAGCGTGTAGGTTTCTTATTAAACCTATAAAACGAATTTAGCAGTAAAATGGTTTTCATCGCAATGAATGTTCAAAATGTTCACCATATACTGCAAGGCAGTGGCATAACCTATCATAACAAGTTAAAAAGTAATCGTAAACGATTTACATAAAGTGCATTTCCACTTGCATTCATTTCCCATTTATAAGATGCAACTTCTGTTAAAATCGTAAAAATCCGGCCACAAATATGAAAGATAGCGTTGCACATGGGGAATCCATTTTTGACGTGTTACTTCAATTTCAGTTTATGAGAAGAATTTCATTTCAATGCTTTTCTAAATAAGAAAGTTGGAACTGCGCATGCGCAAACCTACATTTTAAAACTAATGTTAGATTTTCCCTTGTTCCAAGCGCCTAAGTATCAAATTTCACTTAAATGGTGCCATAGATAAACAAGTTGGCACTGCGCATGCGCAAAAGAAAATTTTGAGACTGGCGCTCGATGATCCTTTATTCCAAGTGCCTATGTATCACATTTCATTTAAATTCTTCCATAGATAAAAAAGTTGGCACTGCGCATGCGCAAAGCCAAATTTTGAAACTGGCGTTTGATTTTCCTTTATCCCAAGTGCCTATGTATCAAATTTCGCTTAAATTCTTCCATAAATAAAAAAGTTGGCACTGCGCATGCGCAAAACTAAATTTTGAAATTGGCGTTTGATTTTCCTTTAGCCCAAGTGCCTATGTATCAAATTTCGTTTAAATTCCTCCATAAATAAAAAAGTTGGCACTGCGCATGCGCAAAACCAAATTTTGAAATTGGCGTTTGATTTTCCTTTATTCCAAATGCCTATGTATCAAATTTCGTTTAAATTCTTCCATAAATAAAAAAGTTGGCACTGCGCATGCGCAAAACCAAATTTTGAAATTGGCGTTTGATTTTCCTGTATCCCAAGTGCCTATGTATCAAATTTCGTTTAAATTCTTCCATAAATAAAAAAGTTGGCACTGCGCATGCGCAAAACCAAATTTTGAAACTGGCGTTTGATTTTCTTTTATCCCAAGTGCCTATGTATCAAATTTCGTTTAAATTCTTCCATAAATAAAAAAGTTGGCACTGCGCATGCGCAAAACCAAATTTTTAAATTGGCGTTTGATTTTCCTTTATCCCAAGTGCCTATGTATCAAATTTCGTTTAAATTCTTCCATAAATAAAAAAGTTGGCACTGCGCATGCGCAAACCAAATTTTGAAATTGGCGTTTGATTTTCCTTTATTACAAGTGCCTATGTATCAAATTTCATTCAAATACTTTTATAATTAAAAAAGTTTGCAATTCGGTTTACAAATGGTCGAGATGCGAAAAGGGCACTGTGAATTTTAAATATATTCGACTCAAATTTTGGCATGCGTATTATATGGCTAAAGCTATGCCCATATTGAATTTCATGCAATTCAGTTCATAACTAACGGAGATGTAAAAGCGATCGAACATTTCTAAACAAAGTTATCGTTCCCACGGACAGATAGATGCACAGACAGACAAAGGAACAGACGGACAGACGAGCATGCAGACGACAGATAGCAATGCAAAATTATAAACGATCTCTAGGATAAACGGCAAAAGTGTAAAATTATAGAACATGTAAAAAAACGGTTTTTTGTTTTTTTTTACAATAACTTTTTTTGTAAGCGGTACAGAAAAAATTCCTTCCTTGGTACAAGACTCGGCACCATAACGAACCAAATAGCGAAAAAAGTAGAACAATAGCTCTTAAGATAAAGAACTAGTAGCGTCGCAAAACGAGCGGACGGACGGACGGACGAACGGACAGCCGGACGGACGGACGGACGGACAAAGTGGCCACAATAGCGCATTTTTTTTTTGTGGAAATGCGCTAAAAAGCTTAATTTCTTTTACACGGGTGCTAATGTGTTACGTCATTGAAAACAGAAAAAAAATCTCTATCAAATGAACTTAATGAAAGTGTGCATTGCTATTTAAAAAAATTCAATTGTTTTTCGTTATTCATTTGTTTTCTGAAATACAAAAAATGGAATTCTGCCTTATTATAGAAAATAAAATGTTAAACAACTTTCATACAGAAAATTTTTCTATACAGTCGATACATTTACCGAGATATATACTATATTCCATACATAATGGGCACCCTGTATTTATCAGCGATATATTTGCAAATTATTTTTGTTGTCTCTTGAAAAGATAATACTCCTGAGGGCTCAGTTTCTTGGTAAAATACAATGATAAACAGAGAACTAATGGATTAGGAACATACCTACAGTCATTGAATATTAATTTTTTATTCAATGCTACAATACAATCAACCTTATTGCAGTATAGACAGCTAAGTATACACGAATGTTGAAAATTATTTACTACGCAGTAGTGTACAAAATGAAATCGACAAAGGCATCATAGTCTTTGATCATACATTCGGAAGGGTAGATAATCATTTAATCTCAGCTCGCTTATCGTAATATTAACAAGTCACGCCCATCTGGGCGAGACATATCAATTGGTGAAGTCGAAGCGAATATCTTAAAATCGAAGTGTCGGAAGAGAGTGCTCATAGGGAGCCGGGCGAGAAGGGTGGAAAGATCGTTTAGACGCTTACCTGCACACATCATACAATTTATGGAGACAATTTACATAGTGTAACCAGCAGAAAATAAAAAGAGAACATAGATAATGTGTTCAACACAAAAATAATGAAAATAAGTTTCTTCAACATTTAACTTTTCCGCGCGTTAGCATCTGTCGCGACCTGGCGCATTACTTTAATTGTATTGGGCTGTTACTGAGCGAAGTATCTAATCGATGTAGCAATTTTTGGCATGGATGTGTACTACGTCAACTTAACCATACTTTCATTTAAACTCGCGCGTTCTTTCGTAAAACGTGATCCTACGAATCACGATCTTGAAACCATGATCTCGAAGTAGCCGAAAGAAAGCGTCTAGGCAGGGGCTGGTATTTCTAGTAGATAAATCAGTAAGTACTTATTGATGATAACGTCACAACGGGTGTATGTGGGTCATATAATATAAGAATATATGATGTGGGTATGGAGACACATTAGTATAAGCAATTATAGTGTTGTGAAAACTTCCTAAGACTGAAACTACCCACACAACTTACCCTTGTTAGCTCAATCTCACAAAAACTCTTTAAAACATAAATCTCAGGGCCCGTAAAATGAGTCCGACTACCCCTTTTTTTCGTCCGGACAAGGGGTAGCAACCTCTCCAGGTCGGTGGCTAATACCTCCCTTAAATTCCAAATAAAATAATCCCTTGTTAACTGACTTCTGGAATGAAATTTAAGTCCCACCGATGATCCAAACCTTTTTTTACGTTACCAAACTCGTTACACACTCGGGATAAAAAAGAAAACTTAAAATTTGAGAAACTCGAATCCTTGAACTTTACTTTGACACACAAATAATAAATGACAACAACAAAAATTTTACAAAGCTAAATTTAACAAAATCTGAAAAAAATAATTTACACAAATTGAAACACAAAACCGTCTCAGACGGCGATTCTAACAATTAAATTAAAACAAAAATGACAGTACTCACGGTGCTAATCCTTTTTACAAATGCACAAACTACCGATGCAAAAAAAAACACAAGCCCCAGGTATGTGCTGACACAGCTACTCCAACAGCTCCTCGGCGATGCTGGCGTTAAACAAACGTTCCGCCTTGTCCAGATAATGTAAAATACCACGCAAACGAAAATGTTGCTGCTAAAATGGCGTTATTGTACCGCTCGTTTCCCTTCAACAAACTCCTTCCCAAAGACCTTGTTAAAACTCCTCGATGCCGGCGTACTTCAAACGTTCCCGGACTTTCAAATAACCATAGACGATGAATAAACTGGCGTAACTTCAGCACACGCCGCTACAATAAACTTTTCAAAAATCTTCACATAAGACAAACGTAGGCTTCGCGAAACGGTACAATAAGCGTCTTCTCTTCGCTGTTCAAAACCATTTATACCCCAGTATCGTCAAATCTCGGTGCGACGCTTTTCCATGAAAAATTCGAATTTCGGGGCCGATAAAACTTAACGGTCGACTCCGCGGACCAATACCATAATTGCATAAATAAAACTATTAACGATCGTAAATCAACTTAGACTGGCACTTTTACGAGTTTTAACACGCCAAAATTCTTATGAAATTCGCTCTTAAACAACTAAAAGTTTCCTTATCTAAAGTAACACTTGTGCAAAGCGCGTGCACTCTGCTAACTTCCACGAATTTAACAATAACAAGACAAAATTTATTACATTTAAACACACTAATTACGGATTCGATTTTCCCAGACTTAAGTTTCTTAATTAACTCCGGCCGAGCATTAATTGAACTAAAACAGCGATCCTCTGCATAAAAATGGGAAATAAACTTCTTTCCAGAGTAAATAAATGCCGTCCAACTGCGGCCTAATAAAAAAACACAACAATAGATAGTTATAAATTCAATGGTATAAGCATTGTATAATAAGGAAAGATTCGTACCAATAGCCGGTTAATTTGCGCACATCTTGTATATAAAAAGATAGGTACCAATCGTCCGCCAAGTCTTAATAAAAGTTACTACGATTTAGCAACAGGGATTTTAAATAACTGTATTTGGTTGTCAGCTTACAAAATAGGTTAGTTTTTATGTAGGCCCAAGAGAAATTTCTAAAAGAATTTAAATTTTTAAACACATTTACTAATAAAATTATGAATTTTAAGTATTGCCCTTTAAAAGCAATTAGAAAAAATTGTATTTGATATAAAGTGCTGTCAATACAACAAAGATTTCAAATGAAGAATTATACTAAAATAGTTTCAAAGAAATGATCAAATAACATTATTTATGAAGATGGAAGTGAAAAGTACAGACACCAAGCTATCATGGTCTGACTTAAAAAGTGTTGTAAATGATTTACGGAGGCAGTTGTCCAGTTTATCTACAATGGTCCCCACTTCGATTTCATTTCGCACGTTACAAGACGGTCGGACTAGAATTTATTTTTTAAGTACACCCCAGAATGGTTGGGAAATGACGTTATTGTATACAGATGTACCTAATAGTAGTGAAGGGACTAGCTTAAGATTGCAGTCAAATTGTGTAATAGAAGCTAATTTTCCAAGTTTATCGTCTTCTAATAAACATTCTAGAGAAGAACAATTATTATGGGAAAGGAAGAGGTTAACTACGTGGGGTATAACGTCGTACGAAATTCATAGTGATTCTGGAAAGATAGTGTTCCCAGCAGCAAGTAGTTTATTTCAGTGTCTAGATAATGGATATTCGGTAATAAATCTTCAAATCGTTGTTGTAGCAGACATCTTTTAAAGAGTAATTAAGGGTTACTTTTTTAAGGCTGCTCCGTTATTTCCAACTAAATTAAGGATGACTTCGTCCGAAGCCAAATTAAATCCACAAATTTGCCAGTCGAATCCAGATCTTGTTGCTTACATTTGTAATCACGACATATGGGTCGCACATACAATTTCAGGTTGCAATGTGCGACTAACTTATGCTCATAAAGGGGATAGGAGTCTTGCGGATGACCCATTATGTGCAGGTGTACCGTCATATGTAATGCAAGAGGAGTTTAATAGGTATCAGGGATATTGGTGGCAACCCTTATGTAAAGGTATGTGTTTATAAGATGTATACGCTTACCTACTAATGTGTTTATTTATTGTTGTCATTTAGATGGAATATATAGAATACTTTATGAAGAAGTCGATGATGGTGATGTCAAAATTTTCTGTTTTCCCTCTTCACAGTCTGACACTGGGGAAGTGGAAGAATTTCGATTTCCTAGAGCGGGCTGTGCAAATTCGAAGTCGTATCTCAAGATGATAGAATTTAAAGTTAACGAAAATAGACAAATTGTAGATATTTGTATGTTAGAACTTCAGTTTTCTCTTTCAATATTATTTCCTTGGATGGAATACGTAGTCAGAGTAGGATGGACCCCTGATGCAGAGTAGTAAGTAATTCTTAATTACAAAGTTAGTACATGTAAGTAGGTACATACATTAAAAATAAGTGAACTAAACTATTTTGGCATGCGCAAACCTAATTTACAAATGCAGTGGAAAACCTAGCTTTTTTAATGATTTTCAAATTTAGTTTTATCAGTATCAGCTGCTAACAGTTTATATAAATACCTGTCTTAAGAATAGTCCTTGTGCTGACATGAAGGCTTTTTAAAAATCTTTCTGCTTGTCCGTTTCAGACGGACAGACCGAATTCACACAGACATTAGCTGTACAATTATGCAAAAAATTCCTCTTCTACGGAGTGATACTCGTGTTAATAGTTATGAAAAAGGTGACAATGGTAATACACCCAGTCACCCTCAAAAGTCATAAAATTTGCGTTACTTCAACTTATTTTGTCAACCTAGAAGGATACTATTAAGAGATTTCCTAATGGGACTATTTAGTAAAAAAATGTTATTATATTTTGTTGAAGCTTGTTTAAATTTAAACCCATCATAAAACTAGAATTTTCTGCTTTAAACAAATTACGGACGTCCACACAGCACATTATAAATGCTTATTATTCTCAAACGGTTCAAGGTAAAAATATGCATCTTGCGATCTTCGTGTGAAATTAAATTGTTTTCATTTTATCCCAATATCATCGCTGGGAGTGATTTCTTACGTCATAACGCTCACTCATATGAGATGGCGCCAGTGGACATTTACCCTGCTTTATCTACAAACACCTAAAAACTGAACATGTCAAATAATGAGAATACGTATGTTTATTTATTACTTGTATAAACCTCAAGTGTAAGCAACACAGTGTTATAGTTTTTCTCTTTCTGCTATATCGTTCCATTCAATATATGTCGATTCGGTTACATACATTACAAATGTTCACTATTCTGATTTGATTTACTTACTGTTGCTTGCAAAGATGTTACTGTAATTATTGCGAGCATTTAAAATTACAATTACATGACTTTGAAATTTTACATATTATTGTAAATTTTCGTGCTGATATTTTTTGTTTTTTGTTATCAATATTATTATGCACTGTGTCCAAGATAGGGATATCGAGAAGCATATCTACCATTGGGGTCTCGGAAACTATAGGTATAGAAGATACGACGATCGTCAAATTAGGGAAAAATTGCGCAATTAAGGAGTTATTATGCTGTAAAGAAAACCAGAGAATTGCGATTACTTTCGAAGATATTCCAGAAAAACCTAAATTTTCCAAAACTTTTGCACCAAGTACACTGAATGGCTAAACATCAACATTGGAACATTTAGATGAAACCTTGCACAACTAATAAGTTGCTGGTCTCAAAAGGATCAATTAACTGAGCTCTTGAAGCGTTCGAAAACATTACACCTGATATTGTTCTTATGTACTCCGGCTAGCTGTCAGTCTGTACTTAATCTTCTTCTGGCTTGTTAAGTAAAAGAGTAAAGGCATTAATAATAAGTCAATACTTAATCTTTAAAATACGAAACGGTTTTTATTTTCTTTGGGGTAATCTTGGCTGTAATAGAATACATATTAGTATGTAAATGTAAATGGAATTTGAGGAGCACAGATTTCGTCATAATCATTTCCTTTTCTCTGACCAGTCATGCTTTAAAACGAACAATCTCTCCTTTCTTATTAGTTTTACTTTTAAATACCCACTTACAGGGTAATGCTCTTTTACCCGTCCTTGTGTCCGATTTTGGTTGAGATTGCAATGATTCTCAGCTGTTTTTAAAGATAGAGACTTGCGGTTTTCGCGACCCGTTGCCACTTTTTGTGAAACTTTTAATACCACAAAAATAGTAGGCCATGGTTTTATGGATGTTTTGTTTTGTTTATTGTATCCATGGCAGCTGGTACAAATCAATGAAAATGGTTGATGGTAGAAACATGCCATTTCAAAATTTTGAAAATGTAGGTAAGTATATAAAAAAAAATGTAGGTTGTGTTACAACCGAGGATACAACAATATAATCATGAAATCGAATGCAAAAAATTGACGTTAAGATATATAGGGTGTTGCATTTCAAAATTGATATTCTTCAGCTTGTGAGCGGTCGCCATAATTTTATTCACATAGTTATCCATGTTCCGAGAATTGGCCAATGTTGTTGTGATGAGGTCTCTCAACAACGCTAGTTTTCTATATATCCCGCTGCCATCCAAAGCCTATTGTAAACTCGCCCAGACTTTTACACGTAGTCGCGCTCTGTACATGTACATAGTTGATCGGGTCTAGCAGAAGAATAGCTTAGACTTAGCTGTTGTTTCCTTCTTCTCGTCCTGATTAGTTCCTTCAATACACGCCCATAAATCTTCCAGCTTAAAATAACCAACTTGCATAGTTGAGTTGGTCAATATGAACCGGATTGTGGCCACTGGATATTTTCGTGGAAATTAGCGACTTTTAACAGAATAAATTTGCTGTCCGGTTTTTCAAACGTTCTTACTGCTTACATTTTTACTTCTTATACGATTTTTAGCAACCCCGTTAACCACGCTCGTTATGCTAATATTTGTAATAGGTTGATTGCATTAGACAACTTTTACCGAAAATGACAAACGTATTTATATTTTACTGCAACCGATAGTTCGTACAACAAAACTATATAACAAACACGGTGCATACGTTACATAACTAAATGCGTTCTTAATTACTAACAGTACGCTCTTCTGACACATCGTTTTGGCGATATTCACATCACCACCGGTTATATTTCTTCCAAACGTCCCAATCGGCCTTTATGAGTACCGCCCTTCGACACTGCTCTTGAGATATGAAGAGTGTAACCGACCATGATAAGGGCAGGAGAACTATGGTTGGTGGAAATGAATTCCTTTCATCGAGGCCTTTCATTAGAGTACCATGAAGAATGAAAACAGGCTTCCCCCACCCTTCCATTTTGATTAGGGGAAGGGGAGAAGTGCGGGAGGTGGTACAAAATAGTTTCTTTTGTTGATACTTTTAATTAAAATAACATGAAAGATGTGTATGAAAAATCTGAGACAAATTGCTCGTCGCATGCAAAACCTATGCACATTTTACTTTCAAAAACAGCATCTTGGGTGTGAACTTATAAATTAAGATGGACTGCTGATCAAAAAGTTGCATACATGTTATTACATGTAGAAATGGCCCTAGCATGGGCGCCATGATGTGTACATTTTAGTTATTTTCTAGGGGAATTTTCCTAGTGCTCAAGTTTTGAGACTATTGCAGCCTTGGAAAATGACGTGTGTCACAGTAATTTATTTAGAAAACGTGAGGTTAAAGAGTCTTCTTTACCTAAGCGCAACTTTTTTATATTATAGTGTATAGATGATTATAGCTGCAAGAGATAAGATGATATTCTTGCTTTGTCAACTCCTGTCTTGGTCCTTAGTTAGTTCCCACCGACACTGTGCAGCGGCGCCACTTGTTACACTCAAATTCTTGATTTATCGCCCGCCAAGATACAGACTTTATTTACAAAAATTATGATTTCATTTTTTGAGGTCATGTTTACAAGTAACTTGTCTAAAAAACTGTCGGTTTACTTTTTCCATTAATCATCTTGATCGAGAGTAAAAAAATAAAACAGATTAGCGCAATAATCGGTGCGAAACATCTAATCTTTAAACAATCGGTATTCTGTTGCTATAAACTTAAAAAAAATAGTCCGAACATTTTGTAGATAAAGGTCTAAATTTATAAAATAGTTTATATATAATTTATAAAATTGTTTTTTGAAAAACAACTAGAGTTATTATGGCGGGCGCTCTTATGGAAATTTACATTGGGTGCAGTGAGTACAGAAGACTCTTAATGCTTGATTATTAGTTGATTTGAATTTCGCGCCATGTGAGTGCACATCATGGCGGCCCACATGTAGGTGTCATTTGTTAATTCGGCATTAGCAGTCCATCTTAATTTATACGTTCGTGATCTCGGGAATAATTCATGGGGGTTGCTTAAGTCAACAAAATTTAAAGTATGGTATGTTTGTTTTCTTTAATAGGTCATTAAAATATAGAATCAATAGGACTGGACCAAAGGTAGATCCTTGCGGTACGCCACAAGCAATCTCTTTCATGGTGGAGTTCCCGTGGTTCCCCTTAACGATTCGTTGCCTCTTTTGTAAATTTGATTTGGGGTGCACTATTTGGCAGGTGCAAATTTATTCATTTGGTGGTTCACTGCACCAGTTATTTTTGCCGATTTTACGATAGATTTATTATGGGGTTATTATTATTATTAATTTAAATGGGTTGTGGTACTGCAGACCACTAGGACTAAATTAAGAGCGACAAACAAACGGGGTCCAGTTACACGATCACATCCTCTTCACCACCAAAAATTTAGTAACGATTTAAGTAAAGCTATCAAAAACAGATATCCATCATTTACCAGCCAGTGGATCTGCGTGTCGACGGGAATTGCATAATCCCTTTGGCGTCAAATAAGACAATAAATAAGACCCTAAATTTGCTCATTGATTATAAGGATATTCATGAGCGCTCATAACACGAAGCTTAGTAATAATTAAAAATGTCCACAATTTTCATTGCCGATGAGCAGTTATCTATGTTTGTATTTATGATTATGAAGTTACGTAATCGGGTCAATTCCCCTTATATCTATTGTTATTATTTTACATTTTATTTCTGAACGTGTTTTTTTTTTATTTGCAGTATTTGGGTTCAGCTCTTGGATAGGAGACAACAAAGACTGGATATTATATTGTTATCACTCAATAATTTCTCAGAAGTGCTTCCTATGTATGATAATGATACTAATAGCATACACCTTGGTAGTCCGATTGTGCAAGTAATACTTACACAAGAATCATGCATATGGGTAAATGTTCATGACTTACTATACTTTCTTCCGTCCACAGAACATAACGAAGTGCAATTTGTTTGGGCATCCGAAGATACGGGCTATCGACACTTATATCTTATCACATCACAAATTATGCCATACACTAATGGCGTAATGGAGACGACAGAGCCTATGGATTACGTTTTTCTTCAACCAAAAATAATTAAAAAGGTTGCACTTACCTCCGGAGAGTGGGAAGTGTTAGGGCAAAATATCTGGGTCGATGGTGATCGGGAATTAGTTTATTTCATGGGACTTAAAGAAACGCCAATAGAGAAACATTTGTATGTAGTTTCTTTACAGCGACCTGGAGAAGTTAGGCTCTTAACTCGACCTGGTTATTCATATAACATATACTTTAACAAGGTGAGATTTTCTTCTACTCATTTTTTGCAACCGCAACAACAATTTTCTTAGACAAATGCTCCCTCCTTTTTTTTAGGAATGCACAATGATCGTAGCTGTGTATAGTAACATTCAGAAACTGCCCGCTTGCCAAGTCTTTAGGTTAACTCATACAGATTGGACAGTGGATGGTGTTATATTAACTCCAATCGGTTATCTCCTTGACTCAATTCCCCTTGTAAATGATTCCTACTGTCCCGAATTATATACTCACGAAATCAATTCTGGCCATGTACTGTACGCGATGGTGTTTAAGCCTCATAACTTTGAAATAGGGAAAAAATATCCGACTGTTCTTAATGTATACGGAGGGCCCGAAGTTCAACTTGTGTCAAATACGTTTAAGGTAAACCGTCGATCTTAAGAGAGGCGCAATTTCATAATTATTATAGGGAATGAGGCAGCTCAGAATGCATATGTTGGCCGCAAGGGGATATTGTGTCATAGCAATTGATTCTCGAGGTTCTCAGCACCGGGGCCTACTTTTTGAAAGTCACTTGCGAGGTCGAATGGGAACTGTGGAGTTGAGTGATCAAGTTGAGGTTTTAAAATGGCTAGCGGAGACTTTGGGTTACATTGACTTAAGTAGGGTTGCGATTCATGGTTGGTCGTATGGTATAGGAACAACAGTGTTTTAGTAGTTTTCTGCAATTTATTTTCAGGGGGATATTTAAGTTTGATGGGCCTGATTCATCATCCAGACATCTTTAAAATAGCAATAGCAGGTGCGCCGGTTACAAATTGGAGTTTATATGATACTGGGTATACGGAGCGTTATATGGATTTGCCAGAACACAATCAGCAAGGTTACGTTGAGGGATCTGTTCTGAACTATATCAATAAATTTCCAGAGGAGTAAGAAGTATAACACTATGCTATGTAGTCATTTGTGCTTATATTTTAGGGAGAATCGTTTACTGATAATTCATGGTCTCATTGATGAAAACGTTCACTTTTATCACACAAGCCAATTAGTAAATAGCATGATTAAAGCAGGAAAACCTTACCAATTGCAGATTTATCCGAATGAGCGGCATTCTTTAAGGCATTTGGATGCAAGTAAACATTACGAAACAACTCTACTTTCTTTTCTACAAAATAATTTATAAACTATACTTTTTGCAATATTTATTTCAAATATAGTCAGATATCCACTCAACCAGTATTAATTCAAAATTGTTTCACCGTCATTGAATGTATATACTATTTTATGGCGAAATTATTTGACTTCCAAAATCATACGTAATGCAAAAATAGCTCAAACAAAATGTCTTTTATAGCCTCGTAAAATGCCTCTGTACATTTTCTAATGCTTTATCCGAGGAATGTTTTAGGTGATTAACGTATGATCCAAAGTAAGTCAAAGCAAGCCTGATTGTTTCAATATTTACTAATTTTAAATTATCTTATGGTTTGGTTATTATAGTACACTAAAAAAATTCAGTTTAAATTTTAGGCACAATAAGAACAACTTTTTGTATCTTATCCTTGTTGCTTCGTAACAGTTTTATGAAGAGCAAAAGTGGTGCAATATGTGAATATTTGGTGTAATTTTTATCATTTCTACATTTACTTTAAAGTAATTTGATATTTTTTTATAATCTCTGAGCTGAAGTTTAAAGTGAAAGTAAGGCACGGGTGGGATTTAATTTAATATAACATTTATTTAATTCATTATTCGGCAGTTAAGTAATGATACTGAAAACACACAAAACAGAAAGGCACTTGAAATAATGTACGGAGTGATTCATAGTAAGGAACCACACAACCAAATATATTGTTCAACTAGAGCATTTTATCATAACTGCTAACCATTCAACCATTTTGCAAGTAATTGTTTGCAGTTCTTGAAACAATATGGAGAATATTCTCTTCAGTACTTAAATTTGTTTGTTGCTTAAACATAACCTAAATGTTGTCAACTACAATATTTAAAACAAAAAACTTGCGTTAACATCAATTTTGTAGTAAGTGTTGGTAAGAGTTTTTTATTTCCTAATATAACTGAGACGGCTTTGAATTTGGTTGGTGTTAATCTCAAGAAAATCATTAAATATTTTGGTAGGACCTTTTTTCGATATTATGGGAGAATCACATATATTGATTTGTTTCACCGGATTGGTAGGTTTTTATTTCCAATATTGCAACAATTGTTTCCAGGTTAATTTCAAACACTGATGTGTTTGGTTAAATGATCTTTGTTGGAATTTTTAACAAATTTTGCAAAGTGATTTTTTATCTACATTCAAAAAATCTGAAGAACATAATAGTGAATTAGTGTAAAAATTTTAATTGTGGCAACATAATAAACTTGGGATGATCTTGACATAAACCCTAAAGGACTCTTAATCCTCCAAAAATCACTGAAGAGTAACAAGCGGAAATCATTATATAAATAAACACTAAAAATTGTAGAATGAGTGAAGATTCTCACCAAAATTGTAAAACTAAAGTTGACGAAAAATATAGAAAAATTAAAAAGTTATTGAAAATCAAAAAACCTACAAATTAGTCTCAATTTCATGATGTAACATATTAAGATAATGGAGAGATATATTACAGATGTGAAACATTAATTGTTTCGATGGAAATTAGCTGTCAGATATGTTTAAAGGTCAGATGAAATAGTGACCCTAAAAATTGTGAAAATGAAAAACGTATGATTGCTTGTTTTTTAAAATTTTACAACAAAAGTAAAATAAAAAATATGTTAAAACAATTGAAAAGAGAAAGTAAGCACAGAGATATACAAGATAATACATTGTACAATAGACAAATTAATAGGCACTTAACAATGTGGCAAACCGTCATTGCAAAAATGAATAATGAAACAAATGGAAAAAATATAATTGATAAAAGTACAAACTTCGAGACTTGCAGTGAAAATAATATTTATAAACGCAAGACCATAAAACAAATAATTAAAGGCAGCACCTAAAATTATTGTTATTTTGAATTCTGCATATACCTACCTATTTGTCGATTTCTTATTTTGGAGTATTCGCAACTTCGAGGTGTTGGCAATATTTTACCCAAAATAAATTATGAACACATCCCCCTTATCTTTCCCGATGTTAGATAATTTTTTATTTTCAATAAAATGAAGGTAAATGAACAATAACACCTCGCAAAACATTACAAGTGTTCTTATTGTGCTACAAATCCGAAAGACAACTGAAAGATATTTGATTTATTCTACATTACCTTCTATTATAACAATTCAAATAAGATGAAAATGTACAAGTTTGGATGAGTGATTTTAAATAAATTTTTTTAGTTTATTCATTGTAATTACATTTGTACATAAGATGAGGCATTGTAACTTGTAACAAGCTTTCTAAGTACCTATAATCATTGTATAAACTAAAATTTAATATCAATTCTATAGGTTTTCGAGCAATTCAACTGATTGTTTTTACTGTTGTGAATAAAAAATTTGTTAGTATTTGTGTTTATTGAACAGAAAATCCTGTCTTTGTTTTACGATTTAGGTATCTATAAAGGTAGTTGATTCTTTTATTTAGTTCGTACCATTTGGTCGGACGCACAGTATGGTATGGCGTTCGCCCTAACATTTTTCGTTTCCGAAGAAGCACTTGATATTCGTTGCCACTGACGCCTCGCAGCCAATATGGTACATTATATAAAATTCTGGTCGGGTGTAACTTTTCGTTTCCTAAAATATCTATGTAATCGTTTTGACCGAATAAAGCCCTCTTTTCGTTCCACGCATCCTTTGGTCTGTATGTAGGCATCGGAAGCTTTGGAGCATTTTTGAGACGCGGTAATAATCCACCTTTGAATAAAGGGTCATCGTAACCGTACCGTCTGATCAATGGGCCCTTAGCAATTTTTTCGGAGTGATACCGATATCGGACTGATATTCGCTGTGGATTCCATATACATTTTTGACAAAAATTTGCCACTGTGTTTACGAACGGAATCATTTTATTTTTGATTTAACCTCACTTTTTATTTTTTTGTGGCTATGTTATTGACTAGAAGTTTGCGATGGTGGTGTGGTTGTGTCTATTGTTACTCTTTTATTCTAAATTTCATTGTTCTAAATGAAGTTAAAAACTATGGATTGATTTAAGATGAGGCGCGGCTGGTGAGAGATCAAACGGCCCGGTTTAGTAAAGTTTTAAAACATGACTGCATCGAGTAGTTCACCTAGTAATCATCAAATTATTGCTTTGGCAATGTTGGTTGGAAGTTGAAAAAGAATAAAAAAAAAAGAAGACGAAATCTGGGTGCTGTTTTCGCAAGTTTGTTTAGGCATCATTTAGCTACTTTTTCATGAAAAAAAAATCGAACCAATGCATTTAAGTTTTTTGAGAAAATTAACCATTTCTGTCGGAATGTCAAAAAAAGCCCTCAAGCGGTGATATGTGAAACTAACAAAATGTCAAATAGTATAATATTTGTACAATGAATTATTTGTAGCTGAAGAATAGCTCTTTTGAACTAACCTGAGTCCTGAGTTTGTTTAAATCGGCTCAGCCTTTATTCATTGGCTCAGCCGTTTCGAAGATACAGGGTGTTCTTTGCGGAAACCTTTGAATACCCCCACCACTTCATTTTTAGAGATACGGAAAAATTGTCAAACAAAAAAGGTTCCTATTATCGTCAACTTCAAAGATCGGGCATTTTTTTGTTAGGTTAATATAGTGGAATTCACGGAAAAATCACTTTTAGATTCCAGATTGCAGTTACGCCCCCTAGCGACCATTGCGGAAACTTAAAAATATTTTCCACGTTTTTCTCGTGGCCGTTTTAGTAATAAATTTTCTACCGCAAGCCTCTACGATGGACAGGTTCTCAGATACAGTAACTCGCATTCTTATTTGGCCACCCTGTAAGACTGTACAAGTCTCTAGGTGTGTTTTGTTTCGTTAAATGAAACTGTTCATCACTCAATTCCTCAAATGGATTTTTAAACACATGCTGAATACGATAGACAAGTTACGTCAAGGTAAAAATCTAAAAAAAGTGGCACGTGCCATAAATTCGAGTGGTTTATACCTTTCGTTGTAAAAAAAATGCCATTTACGAATTGGAAATATTTTCGAATGGTCAAGAATACCATTCGACCAAAGTTCATCGTTTTGGTTCAAAAATCGAATCGTATGGTATAGCACTCCCTATTATAAGTACAGACGTTTTCAGTTCAGGTCGAATTAACAACCGTCTGTGTGACTTAACGACAGTCGTGGTATGACTGACGGGACCGCCAGCTTTACATGTCTTCCGATATCCGAAGCATGGTAGTCAGAAGATGTTCTGTACCGCTAAAAACTGGCAAGTTGTGGGATTCGAACTCACAACCTGTGAGGTTAGAGTCCGAGTCTTAAACCTTGATAAATACGTAGTCAAGAATAGGGCCCCTGAGGCCTGACAGAAAGCTGATTATTAAGCGTAGCCATTCTGATAATTTGCTGCGTAAAAATCTTAGCTGCTGAGCGTGCCCAATATTTTGCTGCGTGTAGCCGTGCTATAATAGACACTATTTGTAACCTAACATAACCTCTTCGTTGTAATTTTTATTCGCGATGTCCGATGTAAACGTTGGGTCATTGGAAGAAATAGCTTTAAAAAGAAAAGAAAAACTGCAAGCTTTGAAAAGGAAAAGAGAAGGTAATGAAGAACACAATTCTGTGCCAACAAATACACAAACAGTGCTTCCGAAGTAAGTAATGCAGTCTTGTAAAATCTGAATTCTTTTTATTCATACTTTGTAGACCAAAGTTTCGGAGTTATAAACCAGAAGACGAAAAACTAAATGAACATAAATTAGAAGATGCAAAACCTGGCGATGTCGAAGCAGAAGTAAAAGATCAGTTGAGTTTAGGGAAATCGCAAGTAATTATTGATGAACTAGATATCACCAACTTAGCTCCAAGAAAACCTGATTGGGATTTAAAAAGAGATGTAGCCAAAAAGTTAGAAAAACTGGAACGTAGAACACAAAGAGCAATTGCAGAATTGATTAGAGATCGCCTGAAAGAACGTGAAACTTATATTAGTTGACATCTTTGTTGGCATATGCAGATTACAGTATTACTTAAACTGAAGACTTTCAATTGTAATATAATGATTCGTTAACATTTCATAGTTTCTCAAGGATTTTGTTCATTCTTGTCATTTTGACTATTAATATTGTATTAAGTCATAAGTATATCACTTACCTAATTTGAATTAAAACAAGAAACTTACATTTTTATTTGTTTAAGTAGTTTACAGACGCATACATTAATTTTGTATCCACATAAAAATCAATGAGGTTTTTCCATTGCTAAACTGTATGACCAAAAATTTATTGCAAATTTTGTTTAATTAAATGCTTTGTTGCAAGGTTCATAAATTGTATCTGCCAGTCTTCTTCTTTAAAGTTTTAGATGACATACCAACAATATTAAATAAGTTAGAACACATATAGGCAATTACAGCTCCAAGTGAACACGGTATAGGCCAAGCTTGCCAAGGCCTATCCCAGTCTAATGGTATTACAACAGCCCCTAACCAGGCTCCGACCAATGTAACACATATGTTCTGTTTGATGGTTTCAGTAATGATATCGCCTTCAAATGACGTTAAATCAATAAGAATGGCAATTGTAACATCAGCGCCAACTGCCAAACAAGATGGTAAAACTGTCAGCACTGTTAGTAATAACGCAAACATGAAAGTCTCCTCATGGGATGACAAAAACGGTGCACCAAATAATACAGCTAAACAATAATAAATTACAATACTAGTACATAAAACAAGAGCACATTTAAGTTTACTGCTTAAATTAAACTTCTTTGGTTTATTTTGCTTTTCTTTTGTGGAAGTTTCGGAGGTAAACGGTCGAAATACTACTTTCAGACATTCGCCAACGATCAGCACTCCAATTACTGGCAAAGAACTACGTTTTCCAATTTCGTATATTTTATGAGTGTAAACCAATATAAAAATAATAAAGGAGGTGTAAATGCTTGTGCAAATACTATGTAATGTGATTATCCTTCTGAATCGAACATCACTTGTAACAGCAGTCATTTTTATGTCCACTTAATCTTGATAAATGATTAACTACTTAATGAACGTAAAGAAACGACACATTTATAAGTCAAAGATTATTTTCCATACTTTTTCATCCATTCTTGTTAATTTCTGAATGCACTTACACTTATAACAACAACTAATGTAGGGTTATGTTGAATTTCTTGACCTTTGACGTTCGGTGACCACAGATCTAAATAAAGGTCAGTGGCGGTGGCAGAGTAGGACACACTCACTAATCAGTAGCGTCTCAACAATATTTTTCTTTGGGAACCCTTTTTAGCACAAAAATGTAAATTTAAGTCCAACTCCGAGGAAATCAAAAACCCTACATATAGCGAAAGTTCTGCATTCAGTAATATTAGAATGTTTTACTTTGGCCATCCCTATTTGTGACAATTGAGGAAGATCACAATTTTTATATCAACGAAAACCCTAACCTCTTCTTACTCTTAATTCAGAAGCACTAGCGTGCCTTCTTGAGTTTCATTCTTCTTGGGATATGCGAATAACCAGAGCCCATCAAAAATTCGGTAAAATGTGATTTCACTTGGCATCACCACAGTGGAGGAAGAAGACGTTTCCACGTTCTTTTGAATCAGCTTCTAATGTAAATAAAATATTTTAGAGCGTCTAATACCGAAAATAAACGTAATCGAATCAAAAGGCAGTTGACAGCTGTGAAACGAACTCGCAAGCTATACAGAAGTGTAGGTACTTAACCCCCGAGATTCTACCCTTACTTCACACTACAAGAATACGGAAATTTCAACCCGGCAACGTTTAAAAATTGCCACCCGAATGAAGATTCCCTCCAAAATTAAACAAGATCCCGCATAATTTTAAAAGGTGCATGTGATCGAACATCTAAGGCAAAGCCCCCCTTACGTTAGTTGTAAATAACGCTTTGACCAGAAGCACAGAAGGGAAGGAACGTAAAATAAAACACTGAAATTGTGAAAAGGTTGTTTAATAATGATTGCAATTATTAAGATTGTGAAAGCCCGGAAATTTAGTTGATGTACATTAATGCATAGTATAATACAAGTTGGTTACACTCAAGGTTAAAAACAAAGTTTGGGAACAATGCGGGTCAGGTAAACAGGGACATCAATTCTGAGAAAGGGTGAAGGTACAGGATGTGACTCATCTCTGTGCAATAAGGTGTTTTTGTTAAAAGCAAGATGGAAAATTACTTGGCCTTGTAGGCAAATTCAACTATCGGCAGAAATATGTGCAGGGACTTAGCAAATCGTAACTCATTTATTTCATATAGATTCTAAACTGAAGAGTTTTGATTAGCATAATCTCGCTTCGGCAAGATAGATAACTCGCTCCTGGTTCGGGGTTTCGAGCCTAACATTGAATGTCGAAGACAATCACGGAATTTGGTGTAGTAGCTCAAATGACCACCCCCGTGACTGCTTCATTCACGGAGAAAAGTTAGTTACAAACAACAAGTACATACCTACACCAAATTAATCGGCAATTTGCACATATTAAAATAAAATAATCAAAACTTATATGAATGTTACTTCAGGGACAAGACCAAGTAATTCACACATAAAACATAAATTAAGCAAACATTACAGCAAAAACGTAAACAATTACAAACAAAAGCATAACGGTATCAAATATGTGATTCTGCATTAAGGTTATTAGATCAAGTTAATATCATAAACAAAGATTGAAACTCACAAAAATATAAAATGCTGCATACACAACACAAATACGATATAAAGAAATGCAAAGATTACTACCTGCATAAAATAACACAAACATTTAAGGACCGACGCGTTCGCGACAGCCAATAAAAATAAGATAAGATGCCAAACGTAACCAACGTTCGTGCTCTCATCGCTTTCCCCTCCTAAAAATTGCGTTGCCTCTCAAAAATGTGTGCATCGTCGTAAGTTGTATATACGGGGTGAAACCTCTCAAATTAAACCTAACAAATATGGTACCTACTTTAATTTTGTGTATTATGTTTTTTTTATAATACCTAGGCATATTTTTTTCAGTTGGAACCTTTATAAAAACCGAAAAAAACTGGAACCGAACCGAAACCGGTATATCGGAACCCTTAAAAAATAATTCTACCTAAGTATAGTACGGAGCCGGACCCTGCCTATATACATAATTCATACCTATAGGTTTCAACCCTGTTAATAACAGGTAAACTGGATGTACATAGGAAATCTGATTTAGAGAGCAGGGCGAGAGTATGCAATAATCCTCCTTGCGAGTATATAGAGTCGATATTACTCAAACCCTCCATTCTCGAGCCGAAATTGAGGCCTTTGATCAAAGAATACTTACTCTTTGCTTTGGTGTAACGACGGGTCTATTTTTTGCCATGCCTGCTCAACGCCCAACAGCGTAACTCTTAGTGTTGAGTGAGCGACAGCCGACAGGCACTCACAAAATATGTGGGATGTCGCGAAGCCACCGTAATATTACGGTGGCTTCGGATGTCGCCTCCTCGCTAATGTTGCATCATGTGTAACAAGGTATTACAGCCAAGCCCACAAATATATTTGCTTCTTCAGTATTTTTTTCTCTAAAAAAAACTTATTTAGACTTTTGCTCTAAAATAATTAGGGGAGCTAGTAATTGACTATAAAGAAATTACCATTGAAATCCCTATGCTGCGTCGCGCTAGGCACCACCCGGTATGAAGGTATAGGTACTAAAAATATTAAATTTGATTGAGCATTTCTTTATTTTCGACAAAATGATTAATCAGTGATAATTTAATTACTTCACTCTGCTCTCTTCACTTTGAAAAAAATTAAGCATAAGAACCTACTTATTATCAGATTATGATATGCGAAACCTAAATCATTTTTTAATGACAGTAGGAGAACATCCTCTATTAATTAATTAAAATTCGTTTTCGTGAAAGTTATAGGGTAGATTGAACGATGAAATATGTGTTGATCAAACAGAAGGCAAACTTTAATTCAGTCAACATTTAGGTACACTACTATAGAGCGACCTTGATCTCTACCTAAACTAATAATCTACTAAAATTAGACCATTTTATAGACAAATTATTGATATTTTTATTTGTAAGAGTGACTCAGCTGTGATGGTTGGACCCATTCAACATCTTCATAAAATCTCGGATCACTGATTCGCAACGCCGCTCTTTTGTAAAAGTAGTAGTAAAGTGGGGCCACTACAATGACCAAAGTTAGAAAATCGAAGTACAACGATACATAGACGTACCGAATCTTTGAAGTGTATAAAACACGTGCAATCCAACTGACCAGTTGTGCTGCAATGGATGTTTCCATCGAACCGATAGAGTCCATATATGTAAAATGGTTGTGAGAATAATATACACTATACATATGATAATTGTTAATCGAAACCGCTCATACAATAGTTGAATAAGCCCAGCCTAAACATAAACGAATAATTGATTGCAGTAGAGTAGTCAACTATGCATACCTGGAAGACATAGGTAGAAAAAAAGGTTAATAATAATGTTGCTACCGCCAATATTAAACAGACGTCTTGTACACTGAAATATAAAGTCGTGAGGTCCACCTAGCAATTTATATAGGTAACTTACATGAACAGCACTAGTAGCACAGCATTATGTTTTCTTAATAATATGGAAAATGTATTAATACTCAAATCTATCAGCAATAGCAAAGTTTGAATGCATAATATTGCACAGTACCGACGTATTGTTAATTTCATACCTGCACATGTAATTTATTCATTCATAATTTTCGCTAGTTTCGGTCAGACGTTTTTGAACTTTGACATTTAACCCACTCTTGAAACAATACAAACACAAAATGCGTCAGAGTGTTGATATTGAATTTTCGTGACCCGATTTCGGCGTTGCGACGCTTATTGACTTGACGTCTCTATTTTCCCGCGAATACTTTGAAAGCGTTCCTCTCCTCTAACAATTATGCGAGTCGCTCCTATACCAATATGTATTAATACCTAGGTTAAGTCGAGGGTAAAATGAAATATTATAAAAATATAATTTGCACAAAAAGTTATACCTAATCATTGATACAGTGTGGGCTAATAATTATTAACACGCTAACCCATTTTTGCAGCAGTAAAAATTACAAATTTTAAATACACCGCAGCACTGCTCAGTAGATACAAAATCTTCGATGCAATCTATAGGTAGGTATATGTATATGTATCTCGCACCAATTCCGTAGTGCTTGATTTTGTATTTTAAAATAATTGTCATTATTTATTCATATAAACAATGATGACTAGAATCATTTGCTAACCTACGGTTGAATAAAAGGGTTCAATATTTTTTAAATTTTTTACGTTATATCGTTGAGTGAAAAATTATTCAATGGTTATATATATTAGCGTATCAGCATTAATTTTTATAAATCCAATGGTATCAGTTACCTAGTAGGTAATACCTACTTATTATTTTTTTTTACCCCCCTATAAATCATCGAAAGAACGTATAAACATATAAACGAACGTAATAACGTGTAAAATCAAATTGTCTGTAAAGCCCAAGGTTAATAGAGAAAGTAGGTTGCCCTTAGACCATATAGTACATGGACTGCTATTAGCCCTATGCTTTCAATACAAAATGGGTGGTTACGGATAGAGGGCACTGTAGTCGTGGGTATGTGAATCTCAGGGTAAACTAAAGTCGTATGAACACCACTCGGATCGCGTAGAGTCGTTTTTATAGTAACCGCGTAGTACGGGAAGCTTTAAATACTCTTGATTATCTTCTACACGTTCACTAATAAGAATAGGTTTGCTTTTTTGGCAATCTAGGCGATTAATTCATTGACGTTTGTTAATTTATAGGTTGACAGTCTCAAATCGTGTCTAATCGGACAACTTCGGACAGACTCGTTTACCCTGAAACTTACATACCCAGGCGATGTCCTTGACCCATTGAACTATATACTCTGTAACTGGAACGGCATCGATCGCCAAAATCGCGTGCCGCAATGATTCTAGGCAACCAGCATAACGTAGATATTCTCATCCTTGTCTGGCACGTTGTTTTGTATTGCATATGCAGGGCCGATCACACGTATTTGGTTAAAAATACAGATAAGTACATAAACTGGGAGTTTGGGGTCTTAGAAAGATAAAGATAAATGCTTGCCGATGCTTTTATAAGAGCCAATATCTATTTGTTAATGGAATATCTTAAAATATATACTTAATAATGTGGTAAACTGCGCCATTTCTCACTCACACACTCACATACTTGATTCTTGTAGTTACAAAAGTATAATGTCAACTAATGTCATTCATGGTGGCTCGACGCATTCCATTTGCTTATTAACGTAAAATAAAGTTATAAACATTGGTTGTGTTCGTTTGTAACGTACACTTTACATAATATATTAGCAAGGAGGTACCTAATATATTACAATTGGCGTCGAGGTAAAAGTAAATCTAAAAAAGCACTTTTTTTCAGAATAAAATGAGTTTAAAGAATCATGGTTACTTTAAGAGCAAAAATTCAATTTACTCGTAGTGGTCACCGCAGCGCAGCCCGATGGATCCTTTGTTTTCGGAACTATACCTTGACACATCCAACGTAACTATAAAAAAAATACAAGTTGTAGTGTTGGTGGTGCCATCGACAGTATAGAAGAATTCAGGATAAATAGGTACCCATTGGAACATCAACGGTTAGCGGCTTGAGTAGTGCATAAGTGCAAATTTCGTTGATGAGCAGCGAAAGGTTTCTGGCGCATCTAACCACGGTAATTGGACCAGAGGGTTAATTGCGCTACTTATATAACCCAGTTTTCTTCCAAGATGAAACGTACGCCGAGTTATATGAGGTCAGAATTACACCTTCTACAAAAGGTCTCCATATTTTCCGGAACTCGCCTTTATAACTTGGCCCCAAAAAAACTCAAGACCTGCAAATCCTTCGGAATATTTCGTAGGGAAATAAAAAAGTTTTTCAAATGTAACTGCTTCTACACCATTAAAGCATATGTGGATGGATATGGATGTAGAAAATGCAAACCGTGATATTTTCTACTCTAACTTTTGTGATATACCTACCTGTGTGATATGTGTACCTATGCTTTTATATTTTATCTTTACACTTTGACGCCTCCTAATGTACGTTCATTGTAGGCCGAAGGAATCTGTAATAAATAAAAAAATCAATCCTTAAAGGTATTTTTCGCCCCATTAGTGAGCAGTATCAATAGTAATGTTGAGTAAAAAATTAAATAATAAAGAACTTCATATTCAAATTAGTAAGTCAAAACGGCTTTATAGGTTTTGGTGGCTTTAACGCTTATCTTCACATGATGCTCTCTAGCGAGTGGAATCAATGAATTAGTATTAAACAGTGGGAAAGAAGAATTATCATTCATAAGGACAGTATAAATGAGTGTGAGGTACAGTAGTAAAGAAATCTGAGCGGTGCAAATGCCGTCATGCGCAAAAATATTAAATGCGCGCGTCGAGGTTGAAAAATGTTATCAAAACGTACCCATGAAATTGAATATTTGAATTTTTATTATAAAAATGATTGCACGTATATGCAACATAATTCATGACCATTCTTGCAAATCTCTTAATAACTTATTTTAGACAAAAATAAGCAAAATGTAAGACGTAGTATAAACCATCCCACAAGCCCACATGAGTGGAACAAGGTAAGGGATACCTACGTCCACCCATCTCTCTCTCACAAAAATTCGCCACGGCCCCTGGCAACGGCTTATTACGGGCGATGCCGTTCCAGTTACAGAGTATATAGTTCAATGCGTTGACCATATTTTCGTTACAATTAGCAGTCCATGTACTATATGGTCTAAGAGGTTGCCTCGTCACTTTCAGCCAATAAACGTTCAGTATTAAAATACGCGAATGGTCACCCAGAATCCCATTACCTATGTTCACATCATAAAAATGAATTACAAGTACACAGAGCAAGTTCAAAAAATACAAAATGGATCGAAATGGTACTTTACATGGATGTGCATTGCAAAGAAAGAAACATGCTAGCGAAATATTAAACGTACTTTATTCAAAACAGCTTACATTTTATCTTCATAGTCTTCGACCGGGAATGCAGACTGCACATTCTATTGCATACGGGGTTCAGGTTCCCCTTTCCATTGCACTTTATAACATTCTTTTTGTAATACAGGAATTACCTTTTGGAAAAGCAAAAAACTGAATCTGCCATCCATTTGCTTTCGATTTGTTGGAGCTGCTATTGCATATAACAACGTCACACGGCAAATTGAGGCAAGGCAAATACAAAACGCAATGACAGGTTTGGCGATAAGAATGTCAATTTAGATACGGAAATTATAATTGGAAGCAAATAGTCGCGTGTGTTACAGGTTTTGACAATTCGGCCAATTAAAAATGTTCATTTAAATTTGCCGGGAATTGTTTGGGAGGAGCTTAACTGCATCTGTTGGGTGAACAGTTGTGCAATATTTGTACTTGTGCAAACCATTAGGAACTCAAGAATGCCATTCGAGGTAATCCTGCCGCTACTGAAATTATAGGTTAGAATGAGGTTAGGTTTCCCGTTTGCTCTAAACCGTCGATGAAAAATCTTCCAACGAAATCGGGGATGCTCGGATTAATCAGATGACAGTTACTGAACTCAGATGGATTTATTTGTGACGTCATAGATTTATTTACAACAGTTACCGAACGCCACAGACGCATCTGATTAATCTGAGTGAGTTAGCGAACCCCCCTATAGCATATTGTACACATATGTGCGCATGCGCAATGTCAACTTTCTTATTTATATTTTCTGCTGAAATTTTAACCAAAAATTCTTCTAGTAGATGCAAAATAGAGCATATTTCAAACATCATGGGTGCCCATGCGCACATTGTGCAATGTCAACTTTTTTAATTATTTATTTATTTAATATCCCTCGCTTGTTCTGGGCCCTCAACAGGCTTGCGCCCAATTACAGAGTGACCCTCTGCAGAAGGTCTTAAGTTGTTCTATACTACTCCGGTATTTACCTTACCATCTCTGCCACAGATGAAAAATTCACCTTAACCCAGGTTCGAACACCCGACCTCCGGATTTATAACCCAACGCTCTACCATTGAGCCATAATGATTATGCAGATATTTTGGCGAAATTATAACCAGATGCTTCTAGTTGACAGGCATATTGATATTGTATACTTATTTTCCTTTGTACACATAAACAGACCGTTATATGACCTTTGGGAAGTACTGATCATGGAAAATGCGTTCAAGGTATTCGCCCTAAGCCGAAAACCTTGTTTTCATTTTTTTTACATAAGCCCCGTACTTAAGTATATGCAATACGGAAATTAGGTATAGAGGTTACATCGGATGTGTACTCTAGGCAATTATGTCTTCAAATACATTAAGTTATATGTATCAATTTAGAATCATAGAACGTTCTCTCAAATCTAAAAAAACACCAAAAAGATAATTAGTACCATTTTAATGCGTATGGTAGGTGAATGCCTTATTCCCTACAAAGTTTTGTCGCATATATACCTACTTAGCCACAAACGTTTGTCATTAATATATTCTGTTTTTTTCAAATAGAGTACACTACTGAATTGAATGAATAATCGTATTGACTACAAAATTACTAAAAATTTACAGAGTTGTTTGTTGATGGTGACACTTTTACTGCAGCAAGGCGTTTTATTAGACGTTAGCGGTTTCATGACGTTTTTGTTACTTCAATAAAGACTACAAGTGTTTCCATCTAAAATAATAAAATTTAATAAAAAGGTGTTTTATTTCACAAGTTTATCTCTATGTCTAAATTAAAATATACAAGTATGTACACAGCAAAGAACATCATTCTTAAAAGTATCTACTTTGTAATTATAGCTATAACAATTCATGACTTATAAGCAATCACAAAATTCACTTTACATCCACCTGCGGATTTATAAGTCAATGCTTAGAATTGGTAAAGATAACACACGAAATTGGAAGGGTAAATGAATAATACTGTGAACAAATTTGGTAACTGTACATAGTTTAATGGCACAGATTGCTTACTAAAGTCACGTGTCACCGTGAAGTTGTTTTAGAAAACTATCAACATCAATGTTTTGGAGTAATTGGCAAACTTCAGGTTCTTTCCTTTCCTCGTCCTTTTGTTCAACTTGTTCCACTGCAGATTTCCTATAAAATATGTAAATTAATCTCCCATGTTACAAACTAGATGATTGAATGCTTATAACTCATAATAAATTAAATTGCACCCTAAAGTGTTTCCATGTTTCTGTAAAATATAGTCTTAGAATATAATGATGGAAAGCGTGAACGCAAACTTCAACAAAATGTAACACATTTTTTTAAATAAATGAGCAGCAAAGATAGTTAAAAATTAATAAAATTACCTTTCATCACAGAGATCATCGTCTTCATTAATCCTTTGACTTCCAATTACAGCATAATTCATTAGAGAATCTTCACTGGTTTTCACTGTGTCATCTTGATCTGTATCTGCATTTTCCAAACTGTTATATAAGGTTTCTATTTGCAGTTCGACTTTTTCTTTACTTTTTGCTACATTTTGTATTTTAGGACTTTTTGGTGTAGTAGGACATTTTTGTATAAGCTTATCTGGTTCACTTTCTTTTGATTTTTCATCATTTTTTTCTTTGTCTCGCTGCTGCTCAATTTTTCCTTTGTCATCCCTAGTCATTTGTAACCGTTCATTACTTGCAACTTCAGAACTCTTTTCCGATTTGCGACTGCTTTTAGAATGTTCACGTTGTATCTTTTCAAATTGATCACTTCGTCTATTACTATTAGACGTACTTTCTCGCGAGCTACTACTGGGTGAATACAAATTGTCGAGGGGCGATTTGTGAATTTTTGGTTCTCGCTTTACGAGTTGCTTGTATAGTGTGTCAAGCGGCCTCAGTTTCTTTTTTACAAGACTATCTTTTGATTTGACACTTGCAGGTTGTTTCCTGCTTACAGAACTCTCTGGTGACAGCTCAAAGATAAAATTAAATGGCGTAAAGGACATCAGTTTTTCTACATTTTCTCCAATTTCCTCTATGTACACATATGCTTCAAATTTTTTATTGAGAATTTCGAAATCGTAATCTGATAATTTCTTGGATGACTTTGAATTACCATCGTGTGTAATTTTCAATGTTTCTCTTTCAAATGTCTTAGTGTCAAACTTAATTGAAAAATCCGGTTTGATAATAGCGCATTGTTGTTTTACCTTTTCCTGCGAGTCTGTACGCTTTTCTTTACTTAGCTCTTTCGAAGAACCACCAAGTTTGTTTAAAGCTGGTATTTCTTTCTTTCTACCTTTTGATGTCTTGTTTACTGTGTGCTTCTTAACATCATGCAAATTTCTTAAAGCGTCCTTCTTCAAGTTGACACTCTTGCTTTTTGATTTTTTATAATCTTTTTTAACTGGGCTTAAGATTTCACCATCTTCCAATGTAGAATCTAAATTAGTTGGGGTACTAACAGGTTTCTCCTTCACATTGCTTGTACCTACAAATAAACCTGCATAATTAATAAAGAGGACTAGATAATTTATAAAGAAAAAATGTTTGCATCATGGTCTCACACACTGCACATACCTTACAAACTGTCCTAGCTTTAGTTACTAGTGACAAAAAAAAATGAGAACCATTTTGGTAGCAAAAATTATACTTCTAAAAAAGAGCTGCTTCTATTACATTAAGATCTACCACGGAGAGGTTGGATGGAGTACAACAATCACAATAAATAAGGTAAATGTTCCAATTATCGACAATTTTGAGTTACATATTTTCTATATATCGAGAAGAGAGCTCCCATGAAAATGTTCATTGAACAAGTTTCTTATTTCTAGTTTCTTGAAGATACGCATTATTGTTATTATATATAATTTACCATCAATTTCTCTTAAGCATCCCCTACACAAAAATTGCTGCTAATCAGTCAAGTGTCAGTCGTCGTCGAGTTAACAGTGTTTTCCTTGCGGATCTGGTAAGTGCGTACACTTTACTTATGTATGTTCACAAACCCACAAGATGTTGAATACAAACATACTTCTATATGCTTGGTTATCACATGTCAGTAATTGGTTATATTTGATTTTCAGTCACTTCTAATTTTTTAAAATGCCTAGAAGTCTACAATTTATGTAGGAAGACATGAAGAATGCTGTGTCCGCCGTTAAATGCCTTTTTTGAAAGCTTCCAAACAATTCTGACTTCCTAGAACAACGCATCTGCATAAAGTTCCAATAGAGAGAAAAATAGGTCCTGTAACCATACTGAGATGGGAAGAAGATATATTATTAGTAAAGTGGATGTTTCACGTAGCCAGATGTGGCTACAGTACATGGATTGCTATTAGTACAGTCAAATTGTATCCAAATTCGTCAAATATCCAAGAAAATTGCGAAGTCTTTGTAACTTTGTATACTTATACATAAATATATTCTGTTTAAGAATTTGATGAGTCCCTAGCGTTATATAGTGTGCTCAGCCCAAAATGAAGGTTTAAAAACCATCACGCCGCTCGCCCACCTGTCGTAACGGCTCGTTCACACAGCACAGTTTTCCCAGATCGGATTTTTACCGTATACGCAGAACCAATAGAATGATGATCTTGCGGAATTCTTCAAGTATGAACTTGCTCCGTATCCACTTTCAGTGTAAAGGCACCAGCGAAATAAGGAAGACCAAAAATTCTGCGGTTTATGACGTGTTCTGCTCAAAACATGTCAAAGTTGTTATTCTTGCACCGGGATCGTTGGGAAAAAGACCAAGGACAATGGCCAAGATATGAATCTAATACCTTTTTTGACAGCCATATGTATTTCGTGGTCGTTAAAAAAGTGATGGTAATCCTGAGGATCGTTCGATATTTTGTTGTATCGGTTTGTTTTTAATGAAAGTATGACGCAATAGAAATGTTTAACAATAGGAGAACATGCGTGTAGTCGGTGAGGACTTTGATCCTCTTGTTCTCTTGCCTTTAACACCAAAAAATATAAAGATAAAGTCAGACAAAGGCAAAACTAAGAAAATTTTTGCAGTAGTGATACCACATATTGTATGTTTCGGAAGCAAAAATTACCATTTTTTAAACTCTTGCAAAACAAAATGCAATTGGCTATAGTGAGAACCTTCAATGACCAAAATTACAACCCTATTATATAAGTAAGAGATGCTGGTGACCGCATTTTTCTGATGGCATACGGTGAAAAGAAAATTTGAAATCTTCCGTTAATTCATATAGGTTTTACCAATTTAAAAAATTGCTGCAAAAGCAAAAATCGGGGCCGAATTATTAGCACTAACTTGAGTGGCCGCCGCTCAGCATTACTCACGAGTATTCTACCAAATTCAGATATGGCTTCATAGTATCAAAATACCGAACAGTGGGGATGGAAGAAAATCAACGGCTCATTGTAGCCTATTACAACACTCTTGACGCGAGGACCACAATCCGTACAAGTGTCGGTACTACAATTTATTTCGTGCAACAGTACGGTTGCATACATGTAGCAAATTTTCAAACATCTTTACGACGCCGTCACCCACTGATCTCGAAAAAGAGTCGCGCGGGAAAGTAATACTTTGTACACACCAATTTGTTTCGATGAGACCTTTCATTAGAATACCATGAAAGGTAGAACGTTTGTTTATTTTATTATTTTATTATCGCTCTCTTGTTTTTGGGCCCTCAACAGGCATGCGCCTAATTACAGAGTGACCCGCATAATGCTATTTAGAGGTGCCACGGTAAAAGTGGGTTCGGACGGACGGACGCACGGACAAAACGCAAACAATAGCACATTTTTTGTTAATTTTTAAAAAATACGCTACAAATGTCACAAAGTATTTTTTTAATAGGATTTAACTACCACTTCCTGTTAAAAAAGTGAAAATCCAGTTCACCCTACGTTCTTTGAGCATGACCACTCCAGCACACCTCTTGTGGTTAGGGACTCTTCGTTTCCTTGAAATATATGTATTTTCAAACGTCTATACCAAGTTTCAACTACTTCGCAATTTTCTTGTCTATTTTGGACAATTTTCCTGTACTATATGAGGCCTATGTTTTAAATACAAAATGGGTGGTCATAGATAGGGGGCACTGTAATCATGCGTATGCGAATCTCAAGGTAAAATACAGGTATGTAAACACCACTCGGATAGCATAATGAGTAGCTTCTATAGCAACCGAGAAGCTTTAAATATGTACACAAATAAGAATAGGTTTGCTTTTTTGGTATTTCTAGGTGATTAATTAATTAATTAAGGTTTTTTACTTTAAAATTTGATCTCTGATCTCAAATCGTGTCTCATCAGGAAACTTCGAACAGGGTCGTTTTACCCTGAAACTCCCAGGCGATGTCGTTGACCAGGTAAATGGGTTTTCAATTGTGACGGAATCAGCTTTTTTCCTCAGTCCCACAGGAGGGAGAGCATTTACTCGTTCATATTCATAAGTAATATTTACCTTAAGAATTAGGGAAACTGCACGAAAACCTAATTCGGAGTAGCCGGTAGAATGCTTGAAACTGGTCTAAGGTAATTCCCATCTCTGCCACAGATGAAAAATTCCCCTCAACCCAGGTTCGAACAACCGGATTTATAGCCCAACGCTCTACCATTGAACCATAAAGCCGGTAAATAATGATTGATGATAAGAATAAGAATCAATACCATCAAACTAGGCGGTAGGTCGTTTAGATCCAAGTTGGATACCAGGAGAATCATTTTATGAATACACTGCGAATATATTTTTTCCATGGTTGAAGGAAAATAATATCACTTTTCCTGTGATACTCTTAGTAGATGAACATTTTTGTTCCAGCAATGGAATTGTTCTGATTAGCCCCTTCCACCCACATTCCCTAGGCACGTGATGTAGCGCTATTCCAGCCATTGAAACATACTGAAAAAAAGCTGTTATGGTGGATGGAAAATCAAGGTGTCAGACTTACAAAATATCGCCCCTCTCCTATACAAAGTTCTGAAGATATTCAAAAATAGATATTTTGAAAAATGGATGTCGCAGTTGTGGATTGTGCGGTTTTAGCCCAATATCAAAAATGATAATTTTTCAAAAGAAATTATGCGGGAACCCCAATTCAAGGCACAGAAAAACAAAGTGAGGTTAAAAGGCGGAACATGAAACAGATTTTGGATTATTTTGAGTCAAAAAAACAAAGAGATAGCCGAAATATTCCGCACTATCGGTGTTGGTGAATGGACTGAGCATTATCGCCAATTTTTCTTTAAGCGACTTAGATTCGTCACTTTGGGATATTAAGGCACAAAATTTGAGACTAGATATGCTACTGGATTCTACTGACCTCCATGATTACACTAATACCGATGAAAACTTGTTGGAAGCACATCAAGAAATTACGGAACAAGAGGACAATAAAAAAAAGTCAAATCATCTAATTAGCAACCAGACCTTAGTGAATCGGTTATCAGAAATGATACAGAAGAAAACCAAGTTATGGCAGAGATCTGGAGAACGAGATCTCCCCACTCTTTTCAAGAACTGGTCTTCTACAGAAAACCAACCATTACAAATAACAGGAAACAGAGCAAAATTAATGGCTGTTGCATCTTCCTCAAGCTGGCAGGAATACCACAAAAGGAATTTAGAGAAAAAAGGCGCGGGGCAGAGAAAAAAAGAAGAAAGACAATTGGGAAAAATACGAAAAAGTAGACAGAAAACCAGAAAAGAGAAAGAAATTGAGAAAGAAAATCAGCCTCAATCGGAAACTGACCCATACGATATTAGAAACTACGTTATGGTCAAATTCGATTCTGAATATTTCTCTGGTTTGGACATGTTGGAACAATCATATACTTACCATAAAGGTTATGGTATGGAGTGGTCGAAATTGAAAATGGTCAAATGTCGATATTTTAGAGTATGATATTGAAGAAATCATAAGCATAATTGCGTAGCCAAAACAGTTAAATAAATGTGGTATATATGAAGTACCTGAAATGGAAAAAATAGTTCCTACAAATTGATTCTGTATCAATGGTTTTGTTTTTTAAGTTTATTCAAGCGGTCATATTTTAGTTTTTTTAACGTTTCTGAATATTTTGATACTGTTTTTTTATTATACTTAAATAAAAATATAACTTTTTAACGATTTTCTAAGTTGCGAGAAGATCAGGTTAAGTAAATCAAGTTAATTCATTTCAAAGAAATGCGCATCGATCTGACGCTGACAACGAAGACGCAGGTGTTTCGACGAATTGCGCGTATCATGTCGGAAAAATTCGGACGCTCGGCGCGTTTCATTAGAGGTGATTATTTTATGGTGGAGGTGGTGTTTTTTTTTTAAATACTACAGACAAAGAACAAACGAGGAGGCTTCGAGTTTCGCTGTGGGTGAAGAGCGTGTATTTTTGCTTACGCTAAATTCTTGGGCAGTCAGCCCTATTTGTTTTGTTGAAGACCCAATTCATCATTTTTATAATAAATTTGTGCAGGTTAACCAAAGTTGAGTGAGAACTGAGAAATTTATGCTATTAGTAGTAAAAAATAATATAGTAATAATTTTAGCAGCTATGAGCTATTTCGCGAAAATCAGTGTCACAATGTCAGAGTCAGAGAGAGAGAGACAGACGATTTTAGTACATTTCGCGTAATTGGTATCAGAGTTTCAGTTGCCAAACCTTGATCAAAATGAAAGCAAAGAACAAGAATTCTTTAGATATGGAAGAAAACAAAGTAATCTCACCTTCTGATGATAGAGAAGAATACCTTGAGACAAGGAGAAAACTAAGAAATAGAACGGATGTACAAAAACCAACTCGATTTGAAGGCTATGCCATGATTTTTGCTACTGCCAACTCAATGCAAGAAAATGAAACCTATCCAATGGTAAAAAAGCGATTCCATGCAAATATATATTTAGATTGAAAATGAATCCACATGGTTCTATTGAGTAGTATGAGGCTACTGGTGATCGACTCACAAGAGGGGTAGATAGATACAAAAAAACGTTCAGTTCAATGGTGAAAGGCGGTTCTATAAGATCTGTGCTAAGGTACTACTGAACGAAATATGTTCCTAACGCAATTGAGGTTGGCACTGCATTTTTATATGGTAGGCTTGATGATGAAGTCTTTATGAAACAGCCTCAAGGATATGATGATGGCAGAAATCAAGTGTGTCACCTTCAGAAAAGCTTATATGGTTTTAAGTAAGCATTTCGATGCTGGAATAACCATTTTGTAGATATTTGATCTTGGATTTAAACAGAGCCATTCAGATCCATGCTTATTTTATGAGAAAGAAAATGACGAATGGAATCTTGTATGGTGATGATGGAAATTTAGCCTCTACCAACAATTCTTTGAAAGACATCTTCATTGCCAACTTGAAAAAAGTTCAAAATCACAGTTAAGCCAGCTTCCTATTGTATGGGTCTGGAAATTTCAGAGTGATGAACCACACAGCTTGCACTAGAAAAATCTTAGAAAGATTTAGAATGCAACACTGGTAGGACATGGCTAGGATTAAAGTCGCCTCCCCTCCAGCGTCCCAAGGTTGATCTCACATGTGGGATGGCTTAAGTGATGTTGAGGGGTCGGACGACCCTAGTCAGGGAGGTAGTACAAAGGGCCCGAATTTGAAGCACGCGTGGATCCTGTCTACTCTCCACATCCAGACTGCAAGACTGTAAACCAGTATTGTAAGAGAAACTACTCAATTAGAAAAGGAATCTAAAAAATAACATATATATAAAACATAATATATTATTTCCATACAGAGAGGCAGCCAGTGATCTGATATACCTCATCACCAGTACTCCACCTGATATTGTTTATGCAAACAGTGTTGCTTCAAGATCCTTAGAAAACACTAGTAGTTTGGACTGTTGGAAGAGTCAAGAGGATTTTCGCTATTTGCAAGGTGCTACCGTCAAATTCCTGTGGCCATTTAAACGTTCGAAGTTAAAGCTGAATGAAGACGTGTTGACACGTCCACTAAAGCTGAATTGTTTGTTGTCAATTATGCAGCATTATTTGTTTTATTAAGAAGTTTAATGTCAAGTAAATTGAAATTGTTTTATGTACCTTCCTGCCAAAAGGCTGAAGACCTGCTAAAATTCAGTAGGAATGAGTTACACAAGTCTACTAACAGAACATTGTCACATGAAAAGAGACCTGCACAAAATGGATGCCGTGCATTTATATACTGTGCCATTGCGAAGGGTATAATAATTTAAGAAAAATGCGTCCAGATATGCTTCAAAATGCTCCTCCCAAATAACTTATCCATGACTGACTAATGAAAGTGGAGTGTTGTTACAGTCAAAATAGTAATTGAATTTAGTGTAAGTAGTGAGTTTATTTTAGTGTTTTGTTTTATATGGTTTTTTGGGATATGTAAGGTATGTAAGTTCCTAAGTCCTGTCTGTGAAAAAGTCAGCAAAATTCCCGGGTGAAAGGTGTCCATTTTTAATTCATTTATCATTGATTGGTTTTATTGCAAATAAACAACGAAAATTGACAAAAAATGCTGTGCTCTTTATCTTAAAATACAGATAAATCGAGGGAGATTGGTATGCACTAGGACGCAAAAATTAGCGCATTTATTTGTCGCAAAAAATTATTAAGATTTATGTTTTTCACCCGTGTAAGAAACTTAAATTCCCCTCGCTTTTCAGTAGCACTGTTTAATGTCTGTGAAAATTTTCTTCCATTTAAAACGTTTATACAACTGTCTGAAACGATACATAAAATTATAGTTTACTGAGTTATTGGCTGTTTGCTTTTTTTATAGTAAGAAATGGGGAAAGGTAAAATTTGGAGTATGACCTAAAATTAACATGGTGGAACAGAAAACAAATACTTCAAACATTTGTTTCTTACCAAACTTACCAGATGCCAGATTTTTACAAATTTTTATTACTTTCCAACCTTCAACCTCAACGTAAAAATGACTCCTTTTAAAAAATATTGTTTGCAATTGTCTATCAATCTCATGAAAACCATAAAAGTCATAGCTATGCTTACCTGTATTTTCTCTTGAAATTTTTTCTTTATTATCTACAACTGAAGGGGTATTCTTTACAAGTTTATTAGGAATTAAGTGAATGCCCCACTGTTTTAATCCTTGAACCAATGACTCGGCTTCCTTATCAACACTTTTATCATCTTTATCTTGTTCAGCTTCACTCTTCTTCTCTTGTACATTCTCATTCTTATGCTCCGATGTAGGGGTGGAACAGACGGAAGAGTCCCGCAGTTCAGTTTCGACGATATGATACGGCTGCAACTTGTCATCATCTGAACTTAGATGGAGAATTATGTCGACGTCGGGCGAGTTATTGTTAACCTTGCGATTATTTGATGTTTTATGATGCATTGATTTATCTAAAGCACTGTTTGCCACATTATGGGTGCTGGATTTTATTTCAATTTCGATGTTTTTCGAAGGAACTTTTGTGTTAGGAATTTTGTTGACATGCTCGCTAGACGACGGTACGTCTAACGTGTTGACAGATCCCAACCATTGGTCTCTGTCTTCAGACTTTAAGCTTTGGTCTTTGCTCTCAGACTTTGATGCGGTTACCTTTTCTTGGACTTTGGGCGTATCGTTTTTGGGTTTGCAAACCTTTTCAGCACTCTTCACTACTCTTTTTCGCACTTTACTTACAGCTTTTTGTTTTGATGGTGGCGTTTTTGGTTTTACACTACCATCCATACCCTGTATCTTTGCAATAGTTCTTTGGCGAATTTCTTCCATTTTGCTTCGCATTTCATCTTGATAAGTGTGGGGTTTCTCCACTTTATGAGTTGCTGATATTGTAGGGGACGGTTCTTCCTTACTAACAGAGGGAAGAGGATTATCAGTATTTTGGGATCCCTTTCGAGGTCGCAGTGAATACGGGGCTTTTTTCAAAGGAGAGCGATTATCGTCACTTGAATCGCTTTCCTCGCTGCTAGAACTTGAGGAAGTTTTGGAGGTATCTGACTCTGAGCTGCTGGTGTTCTCATCTGTCGCCTCGTCCGACAGCATTTTTGCCAGCTGCATATTTTTCTTGCCGAGTAGATTTTCATTAAACGCCTTACGTTTTTCTATGAAAGAGGATTCTATAGATGAAATTTGAGTTTTCTTTTGAACTATGGTATCTTCATTCTTCTGCGCTTCTGTCGTAGATTGAACTGCTGTTACAATAACCGTTTCATCTTTCTGTATATCTGGACTCCCCCGTGAGACATTGTCTTGTTTTTCCAGCCTTTGGCACTCTTGTATGAGCTGCTCTAAAGATTTATTCTGTTCAGAATCCGATGGCTGATAGTATGAACTAGAAGTTGAATAGTCTGTGCCTCTATTTGAAAATGGCGAATTGAGAGCGGGTGTAAAAGCGAAATTTGGGGTTATGGGAAATTTAGGAGTCGGAATAGAGTTGATGTCTACTCCAGTCAATTGATCTATTACAGCTTTTGTAAATGGGGTATCAACGAGTGTCGTTATGGGAACTGCTGGCGTTTTAGGAACTGATGGTATACAGTTCTTCATAGGAGTTTCCAATGAAGGTAGGTTTAGAAATGTTGGAACGGAATCTACTGTCGTTCTGGGCTCTTCACCATTCACTTTCTGTGTGGGTTTCAATCCACCGGAATCTTTAAAAAAACGTGTCACTTAATAAAAAAAATATCATGTCATTTAAGTTCACAAAATCAAAAGCGGGATTGTCAATTAATTAAGAGATGTAGAAATAAAAAACTTGGAAACAATAGAAGTAAAATATCATGCACAAAATGACTAACCTTTTTCTTCTTGAATGGAGGAATTTTCTTTTTCTATTGCAACACCACTGCTTTGCTTTAACTTGGACGATAAAATTAAGACGCTTTCCTCTTCCTTCAAAATTTCACACGATTTTATTTTCGGAACACTTGTTAAGATTATTTCATCAGTCGTCGGAAACTTTTTGCTATTGTCAATATTGCACTTTTTATTAATCCTCGGTTTAACTACGCGATTTACGATTTCTGGTGCCTTATCTAAACCAATATTTTCAGTTTTTGGCTTATCCGCATCATCTGCATGTTTACCGGCAGATATTTTCTCATTAACCGTCTCTTTATTAGTCCCTTTCCGTTTCTTACCTTTTCGGTCTTGCAAAACCGATTTCTTCACATTTGATTTCTCATTTTTTTTTGTCCCAGGTTTTGCCTTCTTTGATGTACCGGACGTGCTTGGTTTGCTGTCTACAGTTTCACTACGAACATTGTCTTTCGGCAAATCGACTTCCATAATTAAGATCTCCTTTTCTGGCTCCTTGCGTTTCTTTGCGCTCACAGTTTGCGATGTATCTTCACTGGGTCTTTTACGTTTACTTTTCGCAGGTGTTTCTATTGGTTTCGTTTCAGGAGGCAGAAGTGTAAAACCTCTCAAATTTGAATCCCAACTGTCACTTTTGCTTTGTTTCGTTTGCAATTTTTCACCTAAAAAGAAATTAAAGAAAAAATTAGTGACAAACTGTAGTCATATGACCTAACAAAACAAATGCTAATTGCTTCACTTTGGGTGGTATTAAATCCTGAATAATGCAAGCGACTTCCGGCATAGGACTGTATCAATGTTGAATGAAAAGTCACTTTTATAAGGGGCTTCATCAGGAGAAGAATAGAAATATATAAGTACATATAAAATATAAGTAAACTCTTACCAATGAACCAACAGGAACAACATTCACTAAACTGCGCATGTTAGAACAAGAAGGTTAAACTTGGCTATTTAAACCTTGATTTAAACCCATTCCCTCAGGAGAAATTGGGCAAAAATGTTGACTTTTCCTTCAACAATGACAGAGTCGTATGCCTATCTAATTAAGGAAAATAGTTTGTTAATTAATTCCATAATTTTACTAGTTTGAATCATGTTTTTTAAATTGCCATATTAAAAAAAAGTTCATTCCTTAATGGTACTTAGCATGTCATAGAACCAGAGAAATAATATTCAAAACAACAAAAAAAAACGCCACTGCATTTACCAGCAACACTAATATCACGAAAAACGCTGCATTAAAAATATAAAAATGTTTCCACTTACGAAAGTGTAGGTACACTAAAATTGTACTTACATGAATTTATTTTGCCCGCAGAATTCACTTGTTTCTCATTGTCACCTTCTTCCACAAGTGGTGATTTGAACAACGACGTCCGCACTGCTTTACTGGTGGACCTTTCGGATTTCCTTGTGCTCAACTTCTCTGGTGTCGAAAAATGCAATTGGCGCACGTGCGAATTACTTTTCGTATTACTTCCTTCCTTACTTTCTGTAGTAACGACAGGAGGTGTTTGTAATTTGTCTGTTGGTAAATCTCCAATTGGTAAACCGGAATTTTCACAATTTACAGCATTCAGATTACCATCGACAATCTGTTCTGCATGTAAAACGTTGCTTAGAACTGCGTTTTGTAAGTCTTTTGTGACAAAAGTTTCCTGAGTAATGCTTTGATATGTATCCGTATTTATTGTCAATTCTTTTTCTGTGAAGCTTATTTTTTGAGGTGTCGCTTTATATGGGCTGGATTCGTTGCACTTATACAAAGTAATGTATTCGCCAATGGACTGAGCATGATCACTTGATACTTTGGGTGCAATTTTTTTTAAAGATCTTGTAACTGGTGGAGGTGGAGCTAAATAAAGAATTGTAAAAGTGTTAATAAAGCTTGTTACTTACCAGTTGAAGGTACAACCACAGTTTGGGTGCTTCCATATGGTTGAGTATTGTCACAAACAAATATGGTAGGCATCGTCAGAATATCTTGCTCGCTTAATACTTTTAGTGGTGTCGGTGGAAGTGTAACATTAACAAAAGGTTGGTTTCCAATTATAAAACAAGATCTTGAGGCATCCACGTTAACAGCTTTTTGCGGCAAAAGCTGAGTATTTGAAACAGTTGTGTTTGACTGAATCATTAATAAGTCTGCTGTAGTAGTAGGGTTCGAATTTGTATCACCAGGAGCGGTGTATACAATAGAATTATGCATATTACATTGTGCTGTGGTTAATAATAATTCTATTGATTGACTTGTAGAACTTTTGTGACACGAAGTGGTTGCCACCTTTCCTTCTTCATTTAAACACGATGCAGCAATTATTGATTCGACTGCGTCATTATTTTGATCTTCAATTAAAGTGTCCTTAATGTTACTTGGCTGAGATCTTGCGCTACGCATGCGTTTCTTAATCGAGTCTTCAATTGGTGGTGAAATTACCTTCTTTTTTTGTGCAGGGGTTATTCTGAAACAAAGTGAGTTGGAAAAAATCCATAAAAAGCGTCTAGAAAAGCGGCAGAGCACTGCGGTGTGACCCCACCGAGTCATTGCATTTGACCCATTTTCAATTGGCTTGTTACATGTGGTGAGTTTTTTTCATTTTAAGCATTGGGATCTCGTAAACCATAAGACATACGGATTCGGTTAAATGAGGAAAGAGTTGTCGTTTTAAGAGCTTATTTAAGATATGCTTTTGTTTTTTGAAAAAAATCCACAGTTCACTAGATATGAGCGAAAAACAGATTTGGTGATTTTTCATTTAACTGTTGTAGAATCGTTATTATTAGAAATACAACAAAATGACACGAATAAAAGTTTTAGACATTTTAATGCTTAACATTATGAACATACTAATTTATTTTTAGATCTTACAATTTTTGAGGTATAATACAAACTTTAATTTTTTTTAAATGGTAGTCATAGTTGGCTTTGATATTTTTAAAAAGGACAAATTTTTCTCTTTATAACTTACTAAATGTACTTTAAAAAATAAACGCCCTGCAGTAATTTTCGTATTATTGAGAGGTAAGTAAACAGAGTTGGCCATGGAAAACAATATCTAGTGAGATAGGTACCTTTCATTTACCACGAAAATTGGACAGACCAATGTTATCTTCATTTTCTACCACATGAATTTCAAGATATGTAGGATGGGTTAGATTTGGAAACACAGCGTAATTTACGCTGGTTTCAACACAATGGTGCCCCGCCGCACAACTAACTGCAAGTTAAATATTATAATAGATATAGTCAGTAAAATGAGTAAGTTCGCATATCGGATTAGCGCTTATATTCACAGCGCGCATGAGGTTATACATCTTTCCTTATTTAAAACATGACATTTGAGGTAGAGGGCAAGTGTGTCACTGGCTTGACGCTTTTAAGTGGGTGTTTCCCATTCCGAGACCAACATACCAACATACCTTAACTATTGCTTTCTCTTTTTGCTGCAACAACCTCCATTTTAAACGTCTGTAACGTCCAGTGTAATTCTTAGTTCACCGCCCGCGGTTCGTAAAACTTGATACGCACTTGCCCTCTACCTCAAATGTCATGTTTTAAATAAGGAAAGATGTATAACCTCATGCGCGCTGTGAATATAAGCGCTAATCCGATATGCGAACTTACTCATTTTACTATAGTAATTAAGAGAACAAAAATGTTTCCCATGGCAAAATCTGTTTTCACTACTCTTAATAATAGAAACAGTTCTTTATCGTGTTTATTTGTCGATAAGTACAATGATCCTTATATCATTGTAAACAGAAAAAATGCACCTTTTAAAAATGTCACAGCCAACTATGATTACCATTTAAAAAAATGTAAGGTTGCGTTATAACTCGAAAATTATAAAAGAAGAATAAATATAAATAAATGTATCTTATTAAGCGGAAAAATATCTACAATTTTTGTTCTTTGCATATTTCTGTATTTCTAATAGGTACTATAACGATTCTACAACATTCAAAAGAAAAATCACTAAATCTGTTTTTCGCTCATATTTAGTAAACTGTAGATTTTTTTCAAAAAACAAAAGCATATCTTAAAAGGACAACTCTTTCCTCATTTAACCGAATCTCTATGTTTTACGGTTTCCGAGATCCTAATGTTTAAAATGAAAAAAAACTCAACCTGTATATTAACTGTGCAAAGTTGCAACCGAATAGGTTCAAGCGTTTGCCAGAAACAGAGAGGCGTGACCCCACGGGGTCACTGGATTTCACCCATTTTCAATAGGCTTATTACATGTGGCATATAGGTCAACTGTGCAAAATTTGAACCAAATCGGTCCAAGCGTTTGACAGTTATCGTGTTCACAAACAGACGGACACCATCGACTCCCCTATAAAGCTTGCATCGCTTTGCTCTGCCGCTTAATAACAGTATTCAACATAATACACAATAAAGTTTATGATTTGGGGACCATTAAAACAAAAGTTCCTGGATAGTCTAAGATCCCACATAAGGTCAACCTTCGCCCATGTCTTGACTGAGTGAAATACATTTCTTAGCAATCTTAAAAACTTAAGATGTAAATAAACACATTGGAAAAGGGTTGCCTAAAAAAATTAAGTCTAGAGTACCCTTAATTGAAATTACTGTAATTAATATTTCTGTCTGCTTCTATCACATGGAGAGAGCGCCGATGCGTACACCACGATCAGCTGGTACGCTGCGTCGTAGCGCGCGAGAAAAAAACATGTGCATTATTCTGTTTGAGAGAAGGACGCAACGTAACAGCTGATTGTGGTGTACGCATCGGCGCTCTCTCCATGTAATAGAAGCAGACATAAATATTAATTTGCATTAATTTTAATTACTGAAGGGTGGTCTTGACTTAATTTTTAAGGCAACCATTTGTAATGTGTTTGTTTACATAGTAAGATATGTCAGATAAGCGAAGGTTGACCTTATATGGGATCTTGTACTACAAGTATACAGTGCGATCAAGATACGAAGGTCACCTCAATATTTCTTTTATTTGGTGAGATACGAAAAATGAGTCAAATATAATTTTATGTGACATTACCATGTATCTATCCGATTGCGGATTGGTGCCGATGGAATTAGTATTGAGATGCTGCTGAGGTGCTCTTCGCATATTGTCAAATACATAACTCACATAATAAATTATTCTATTGAGGTCAGTACTTTTCCAAATGAATGGAAAATCGGTCATATTATACCTTTACCTAAAATTAAAAATCCAACCGAAATCAAGGATCTCCGACCAATCAGCATCTTACCCGCGCTTTCGAAGATTTTTGAAAAAGTTTTATGTAAGCAAATTAAAGCACATTTAAATGACAATTCAATTATTCCGTCAAACCAGTCCGGGTTCAGGCAAAATTACGGTTGCGCCACGGCACTATTAACAATTGTTGATGATATTTTGGCAGCAAATGATAACGATATGGTTACCACACTTGTTCTATTAGACTATTCGAAGGCCTTTGATAGAATTAACCACCAATTGATGGTTGCAATTCTTCACAATATTGGATTTCAGCCAGACGCCTTGAACTTGATGAAGAGCTACCTCTGTGATAGAATTCAGCTGGTTAAATACAACCAGAACTATTCCATTCCTCTCAGATGCATTAGCGGGGTCCCACAAGGTTCAATCTTAGGACCTCTTTTATTTATAATATATACGTCATCCTTTCATAAATGCCTAAAGTATACTAAAAGTCATTTCTATAGACGACACCCAAGTATATCTATCATGCCATAAAGATGAAATATTGCAATCTAATTATCGTATCAACTTCGATTTAAATTCGTTATATGAGTTGTCACATAATTATTGTTTATCGTTAAATCCTTCAAAGTCTCGCGTTATGCTTTTCGGTCGAAAAAATACTCGACAAAAATGCATTTCGGAAATTAAAATATGTATAAATAACGAGTACATTATGTATACGGATGTTACCAAGAATCTTGGGCTGTATCTGGATTCGGAGTTGCGTTTTGATGTACATGTTAATGATATTATTAAAAATGCGTATGCGGGATTGAGGCTTATATACTGCAGTCGCAGTATGTTAAACTATAAAACTAAAAGTATGCTCTGCGATGCATTAGTGTTATCGCACATGAACTATTGCGATGTAGTGTATGGGCCCTGTTTGACTGAGTACAACCGAACCAGATTACAAAGAGTTCAGAATGCCTGCGTTAGGTTGGTTTGTGACCTGCGACGACGAGACCATGTCACGGGGTGTTTACATTCACTTGGGTGGTTAAATACTAGACAGCGGCGAACTTTACATTACTCTCGATTGTGTCTAGGAATTGTAAAAAATAGTACCCCAACTTACTTACATAATAAAATTCATTACCGGAGAGAAATTCATAATAGAAATACGCGCGGTAAAGTACTTGCTGTCACTCCGATGCATAGGACAATGCAATTTCGAGGATCCTATACATATGTTGCGTCAAAGGTTATTAATTTCATGTTACAGAATGCATTGGACTCTGCTTAAAGTCAAAATATTTTTAAGGGAGAACATTACGTTTTCCATTAAAATATAAAGTCATGTTGGATATTATTGCTTGGATCAAACACCATCGCGATCGTTGTATGAGATACGTCATTATTATAATTTGCTGTTTTATTTACTTATAGTTATAATTTTGTTATAAACTGAGCTGAGCACGTTCTTTGTTTTGTGTTATAATTGTAAGTTGGGTGGCAGGGAAGACCAGTTCTGCAGGGGGTTGCTTACCTGCACAACTGATTGCTGACCCTTTCTGCTAGAGTTATTGTTATTTATTTTATGTAATATGTAATTTCATTGTGTACCTACACTGCAGAATAAATCTATTATTATTATTATATTGAAACTTCCGGTTAAACAGGAAACCTATGCAACTTTTGCTTTTCAAATGCAATGCCTGTTTTTTTTAATATACTTAAAAGAGCATTCAATTATACGGCAATATAAAATATGTATAAGTATGAAATTTGTGATTCAATATTTAGAAAACTTACAAAATCTAGCATGCTGTGTGCCATATGAGCCATATCACACAGAAGAAGAAGAACTGTCAGTGAAATAACTAAACGCAAGGCCAAGATTTGAGAACAATTTTATTGGCGCAATATAAATTTCCCATGGCCCATTTTAAATAACTCAACGTCTTTACATTGTCGTATGGCCCATCCTAAAATACACCCTGTATATTTTGTTACAAAATTCAAAATATAGGTATACACAGTGTGACATACAAGTATGTAAAAAAGTGAATGGTACAAAGGACGAAAGCGAATATTTATACCAAACACACCAGGTTAAAAACGGTTTTTTAGAGCTACTCCTCCAAAAGACCCAAAATTCGTGTTTCTTCTTTAATTTTTTTCATAAACTTGAGTTTATATACTTTTTTCATCAAAGTACTGAGGTAATTAACATTGCGTTCATTTGCAAATATTGCTCATAGTTACTTACAGTGTTTTTAACTTAAAACCTAAAATTCATACAACGTAGGAATGAATACTTACTTTAGAGTATTTTCACATGTTAGTGGTTGCTCACATTGATTGGAACTGGCTTCTTTATCCGTTGCATTTTCTGTATCTATTAAATATATTAAATTAATTAATTAGCTATATTGAAATGTTACAATACCCTCATCAGTACCTATTATTTCCGATATTAGTTGAACTAAGATAGGATCCGATTCTGTCCTTTGTACAATGCTTTGAATTGCTAAACTGTCCAATTCTGCACTTGATTTTGATGAAACTTCCTTATTAATATTGTCGGCCAATTTCTCGATCAGTTCTATATTTTCTAAAAAGGTGTTTGTAAATATCTGAAAAAAGTACCTACTCATTTTAGAATTGTGTAACACACTCATATTACCTCTTCGCATTGTTCGTGCGATTTCTCTTTGACCTCTGCCTCGTTGTCAGTGGTAGTAGATTTATCACATGTCGAGGTGGTTTCTCTTGATTTATCGTGCGACTTTTGTATGGGATCATCTTCAAAGGTATTCTTGGGCGTTGTACTTATGGATAGGTGATCGAATGACCTGTGGCCAATGTCAGATATATTTTGCACATCACACGGTTCGGTGTTGGTGCTCGCGTTATGCGAATTTACAGTTGCAATTCTGCAAAATCTGTTCGTAAAATTGTTTTGTTTAGTGTGCTTAAGTACTTACTCTTGTATTGGTGTGCTAGTCCTCGAATGAATATCAAATTTGTCAAATAAATATAAAACTTGTTTCATTAAGGAAGAGCGTGAACAATTTTCTTTATAAAAATCAGTCGCCTCCAAACGTTCTTGAACTAGAATATGGAAAAACTTGCAATTATTTGCTGAAAGACCAGAATTCTAAACAGCGACAAACTATCTTTTTTATTTATTTTATTTTATTTTTTTATTTTATTTTGCCTTTATTTTTGAGTGGGCGGGGTTTCAGCCAAGGCTGCTCTACCAACCCAACCCACTATACATTTACAAATATCCATGCCCGAACCCGGATTCGAACCAGGGACCCTAGCACCACAGTCCAGCTTCAACTGAACTGCGCCACACGGGCCGGCTGATGTTAGTCTAGGCTCGATTCTAGTGTCTAAAGCTCTAAACCAATTGGCGCAATTGTGTTCTCATGACCATATTTGGAATGTTCAAATCAGCCTAGAGGACCCATAATACTGTAGCGAATATTCCAGAAACCCAGATAGACATAGAGGCGCCATGAAAGATCATCAATGATAAAAAACGAAGGTGGATGTGACGCAATCTTTCCGGGGAATATGACGTGTTTGTTCAAGAACATTCTAGAATATTCGGGAGCGTCTCGGGGGCACTCGAGTAAATCAAATTATTGTAAATTCTCGTGTAAATGACCAAATTACCCTAAAGTTATTAATGAATTACTACAGGATCGAAAGGATTATATGTCTATCCAACTTTCAACATTTTTTAACCGTTTTTATCTTTCATGATATTCCACTAAAAGCTTTCAGCAAAAGGAATGATCTTGTACCAACCACTACCTTTCTCCCTTACCCCTTATCAAAATCTGAGAGTTTGGGAGAGGAGCGGATAGGAACTCATCCTTTATAGTACTTTACTGAAAGGTGTCAATGAAAGAAATTAATGTTTACCAAACATCCCCCCCTCCTCCACGGCCCCTTATCGTGATTGGTTATAATTCCTAATATCTCAACAGCGGAGCGTGATTGGATGATGTGGAACATGTGGAAAAAAACATATCCATTGGTGATGTCAAAACTTTAAGTGGGAATATCACAAACTGTGTCAGAGAAGGGTACTCAGAGGTCAAATGAATCGTCTGGACAAGACATCTCAATTGGGGAGGTAGAAACGAATATCTTGAAAATAAAATGTTGGAGGAGCATAAAGAATAGGATAAAAAAGAAAGTTTAATGCTTAGTGCAAAATGTAAGATAAACTCCACTTGCAAGAATGAGATATGATTGTTTCAAGTTCCTGGTTTTCTGGTATTGCAAACACATTGTAGAATATTGTCAAATTTTCGAAGGTTCCTAAAGTACCTAAGTGTAAGTGTACGCTAATAAGAAAGTTATGGGGCACATCTACAAAAAATTAGCTTTTTATTATAATTAAGCATTTTAAATGAATGAAATATTTGTTTTTGATAGCACATGCAGTGAATTTTTGAAAAAGTGTATAATGTGATCCTTAACAAAAAATATGCCACATTTTTAGAACAATCCATTATTGTAATAAAATCGAAAGTGTTTCATTTAAAATAACAAAGTTGTGTCTCATACCACATTACATTTGTATTATTCATATTAAACAATGTTGTATTTTAACTTTTTTTTGTAGCATCACCAGAGGCATCACCTTGTCAAGAGACATCACTCCACATCGCATTAATGGGACACCCTGTATATTTTCTACCTCGATTTGTACAGGATGGTCCAAATTGGGCACTTTCTTAAGGAATCGTCCTTCTTTTTAAGAAAAAAATGAACCTAGCCCAATTTTACGTTGAAAATCACTGGCGCAAACAGAACTCAGCTATCTCTATTCGTTTGGCCACTAGGGGACGTTTCTCGAATTTAGTCGATTTTCTTTAATGCCCCATAACTTTCTTATTCGCGATATTTGAGCTAGAGCAAACCAATGACACTTCTCCACAGCAACTTTTAAAGCTCTTTAGGTGGGGTTGTTAATTTGTTTAAATCCGAGGTTATGTGTTGTGGAACCATCATCAACTTTTTTTTAAATACGGCCTGATATGGTTTAACTTTCTTTTTGGGCTTAGTTAAGAAAGTTCATATTGCGGAGGGTTTTAGTGCCATGAAATTAAACATCCTACCGTGTGAAGTTTTTCTTTACATATTATAGAAAACATACATAATTATACATTAATTATACAGTTAATTGAAGTATAAGAGCATTGATTTATCACCAAGAAAAAAGTATGTTTTGGAAAACAAATGAAGGTGATAATGGCGTATTTTAACTGACAGTAATGTTGGTTTTTCCACATAATAATAATATTAGTTTAGTGTTAATTTATTGTACAGGGTAGTTCAAATTCGTGGCTGACCAATGGGATCTCCGTAACCGTGAGAGATACAGTGTATATGAGGACAAAGTTGCTGTTTTTGTGACTAAAAAAACGCATTTGAAATGTTTGAAAACTCTGAAAATAACAGAGATATCACCGAAAAACTAAAAATGTTTTTCATTTTCCCTACCTTAAAGCGGTAGGAAATGGGCGTTTCCTGTTAGCACCTTCTATGGGCACTTTTTAGGAGAATCGTCGGGAGAATCTGAATCTGTAACATGCTACAGGCTAAGTACGCTTTCTTATTTCTTATGGACGCTGTATTGGATTTTTACAGAATGAGATTGTTTTATGTTGTTCCGGCTTCAGGATACTTCTTATTAGACACAGGTTATTTTAACTTATATTAACTTCATTAACTTGGACACCAACTTCGATTAACATACATGTGTTCTTCTTGACCTTCTATTCCGTGTTGCCAACTATATCTAACATAGATAGACTTAGAGAGGACAAAAAAGAAATTCATTGAATGCATCGCCATCATAGCCGTGTTGATTCAGCAAGTTCCAGTTACCAGCAGATGTTTTGTTGAGAAATAAATGTAAAACATTTGATTTTGAAATTTTTCTATAAATTTATGTAAAAGTATAGAGTGTGACACGATATTATGTTTGTTTCTTACTCCTCTGTCTCATTCCTGAAAAATCCGAATCATAAGAAATACAGAGCTTGTAGCTTCTACATCTAGCATGTATTAAATTGAAATTGAAATTGAGGACTTTCCATTTACGACCTTTAAGGTACGGAAAATCAAAACGAAATTTGCCATTTTCGGTGATGTCTGTTATTTTCAAAGATTTTTCAAAAATTTCAAATGTGTTTTTTAGTCACAAAAAGGGGTAACTTTGACCCCATTTTACCTACACTGAATCTCTCACTGATACAGAGATCCCAATGGTAAGCCACGATTCACGAATTTGAACTACCTAGAATATGTAGGTAATTATCAGTATTCTTTCTATTAATTATATTTTCTAATACAGTTTGACATGGTGGCATGTTTCATTTCAGCCAATCGAACTTGTTCTGTTGTGGACCGTATGTATTTGCAGAAGTACCCTGACAACCAAATAAAAGAACTTTTAACAATCAGACTCAGTGGCAACCCTTAAAGCATATGGTACTTTTACACTATATTATAATACATTACAGAATAAAGTTACGTTCTATATAACACATTTATTGGTACTATACGCCACATTCTAGGTTAATTATGTAAACTAAACACCAGTGAAAATCTCACTTAAAATGGAATGTAAAAGAAATGAGCTGATAGCAAACCAGCAATATTTATATGACAATATTAATGAACAGAAGACAGACAACCAAAATATAGACACGTCATACTAGTACTACTAAAAAATATGGGGAAAAAAGGAAAAAAGTAACAAAAAAAAGCAATATGGATTATAAAATTAGAAAACAAGTTACTATCAATAATGTTTCAAGTTTTGATTGGTTGAAAAAAGCTAAAGAAAATCATTACAAATGTAAATTGGCAAATTGTAGGGAAAGAGAATACCTATGTATTAGACACAAAACAAAACAATTATGGAGTTACAATACTAACCTATGGTGTAAATGGCAGCATATTCGTTTAAATATTCGACTAAACTCATACCAGCAACACGTGTGACAACAAACCTACGGTTACGATAATTGTTTGCATGATCTCGTAAATGTTCCGAGTGATACAGCAGATCAAGGAAGGCTCTTTTGCACCGAGTTTCTTTTAAATAACCTACAACAAAAGAACGATGGAAGAATTTTGTTTTGAGGTCCATAGCAAAGAAGTTAAACGCTAGTAGGGCAAGCAAACTTCGTTTTCCCGCCAAGCAAATACTAACCCAAAACAAGTTGTGCAAAATCTTGAGAACGAAATTCCATTGTACGATAATATAAGTTAACGTTGAAAAGCAATAAACAAGAAATTATAGAAGTTAGTACAGACAGGCCATAATTGTTATTAATGTTTTGATGATCAACAACAAACAAAATTCGAAATGACAAAATTCAGTTACGTCGAATTCGACAGTCGTCGAATATACCAGGTGCTCACAGTTTGCTTTTTTCCCAGTATTATACAGGGCGTTTGTTGATGGGTTGAAGATATCAGTGTGATTTATAAATATGGTCATTGATTATACACACAACATTTCCTCTATGCTCATACTAAAGAATTTCAATCTACATCCCCTCAAATAAGGGAAATTGAGCGTAGTAAAAAATTTACTCCCCGAATGAATTTTTGAAGTGAATGAACAATGGTGGACAGGAAAGGGTATAGGTAAAACTTCATGTTTTACTTGCTTATTTTAACGAGGTAAAGGTAAAGAAATCATCCACATTATGAAGGACCTACCTACATAATGTTGTGATCCACATTCAAACCTAATGCCATGTATTATGCTAATGCCTAAAGACCATGTCAGTTTTATTATTCTAAAATGTATAGCGATCATTTGTGATTACAGATTTAGATTTAGTATTATAATCTGCGTAACGATGTCAATAATGAGAGATTTATTCTCCAAAGCCAATCAGGTAGTCACTAAACAGCTGTTAGGTCCAAAACGATAGCCCTAAAAAATAGATGTATTTCTAAAATGTGCCAATTACAATTAATTACCGGACATTGTTTTTGGCATAAGTATGATCGCTACAATATTAGCAAGTGCTGGTGGAGTTCTTCAACTTAAAACAGTTCGGTGGCTGTAGATCGGTTGCAGTAGCAGAAGCTTTCGTCGCCCATTCTGTGGCTCATTCGCTTTACGGGCACGCGAAAATAACAAGTATCCTCTTCAGGTAGTGCTCCGACGTATCCGATATGCAACATTATGATGCCATACTTCCATCCCTTGCTCTTCTCATGGGTCGCTACCCAATGTTTCCATGTCTAGACAAGAATTGAACTTTTCCATCCAGAAATCTAAACAGTAATGTTCTCTCTAAAGTAACAATCAATTTATTAAACTTAAGTTCGAGTTTTATATACTTATCGATACTTTAATATAATTAATGGTTTCTTTTTGCTTTTGTTTTTACTTAACCATTTAACACCGTGCTCGTTTAGTTTTAGGTTACGTGAAACAAAACACATCTCTCGCAGTCTGGCTAAAGTTAATCAGAACTCCTACGCTGTTTGCATCGGTCTGCATTTACTTATTTCACTTTTTCGCGTTTGGTCGTTCATTTGCAATTTACAAAAAAAGCACAAAACTTAAAATAATCCATACTACTCATAGTAAAAATAACAATGACTGGCACAAAACTAAAAGAATAATACTTCCACACATATTCCAATTGTTAGTAATTAAAAAACCATGATCCTTTCTGTAGGTATATTAATATTTAAAAATATCCCACATAGTCTGCGTTATAATTATCCAATCGTTGATTGAATAACTTATTCAATGAACGATCTAATTGTTATTTTGCATGTACTAGGACAGTAATGGGAGTCAGGCAAAAATATTACAGTACCTACTAGTCAGGTAAAGATCAACTTTCTAGTGTAAAAATAGCCCTGAAATTTAGATTTTCTTGACGGTTTCAGGTAAAGGAAAAACGCCAGTTTCGAAATTTGGTGTTGCGCATGCACAGTGTCAACTTTTTATTTATGGAAGCATTTAAGCATTTGATACTTAGACGCTTGGAACAAAGGAAAATCTAACATTAGATTCAAAATTTAGGTTTGCGCATGCGCAGTTCCAACTTTCTTATTTAAAAAAGCATTGAAATGAAATTCTTATAAACTGAAATTGAAGTAGCCCGTCAAAAATGGATTGCCCATGTGCAACACTATCTTTCATATTTGTGGCCAGATTTTTACGATTTTAATTTGCATCTTACAAATGGGAAATGAATGCAAGTGGAAATGCGCTTTATGTAAATCGTTTACGATTACTTTTTAACTTGTTATTAAATATTCTTATTCTACATCTGAAAATAATACTTTCGTTGGAAACGTTTTTCCCTACACTTACCATTTTTTGAAGATGTAACTTCATCCAAATTTGTTGTAATTATGAACTTCAATTTATTTAAAACTTATTTTGTACAATACCATCAAAGTGCAGCAAATTCAATTTAATTTAAAGACAGATCATACATAAAGCAAATTAAGATCATTATCCACAAGTAATGTCACCTCGTCGATAATAAACACAAAAACTTAAAATATACAATTTGCAAATCGACTATCAAAGGGTTTAACCAGAAAATCCGTTATTGTTTCCAGATGCACCATTTCCTGAGTAGCCAAATAAATATCCACCGGCGTTATTTCCTTGGCTATTACCAGAGTTTCCACCTGCGTTACCGCCAGCAGAAGAAAACGAGTAACCGTATCCACCGTAACCATAACTACCAGCAGACGATCCGCCGTTGTTTAAACCGTTGTTGTTTAATCCGTTGTTGCTACCGCTACTTCCTGCATTAGCATTGCTGTTGGCATTTCCACCGGCATTATTTCCAAAAAATCCGTGTGAAGGAACTGCTACAAAACTTGTTGCTACCCCGTGCGTTGTAATTGTGGCTGGGACGGAGTTAACATGTTGCTGACGGTATGAAGAACTGGTTGCGGCTGGCCCCGAGCTGTAGCGAGTTTAAAATTTTATGTTTATTATTATTGAATGCTGACTTACGGATACGATTGAGGTGACTGTTGTGAAGTTGGGGCGGAAAATGATGTTGAGATAACGGCTGCTGCATGGGGCGCTGGAGCTGCGGAAGATTGGGGGATTGGTCCAGGGGTTAGGGTTAGTGGGACTTGCTGTTGAAATCCAAAACTTCCGCCAGAAGCATCGCCATTTGGGTGTCCGTTATTACCTAAATTGCCGACATTTGGGCCAATGTTTAAAAATCCGGCCTTAGCTGACGAAAATGCAAAGCAGCAGACGAATACAACCTAGCGTAACAAATTCAATATTAATAAACTTTTGTTTTGAAAAGCAAGTGCATTTGCCTACCTTAAAATACATCGTTGTTAGTTGACTTTGGGAGTAGTTATTTAAAGAACGATCAACTGCTTGTGATACCCATTCTGAAATTTTGCCTTATATATACCAATGAAACTCAATTTTTTTAAAAGCATGTTCTATTTCTCAAGCGTATCAAGCTTATATTGAACCTAATTCAATACCGATATATCACTGTGAACAGATACAATTACATCTATGTACTTACTTACTAAGAGTATTATGTTACCGCGTGCTTTCATGAAAAGATACTTGTACCTTCTTACATTTACGTAATAGAAGCACGAGCCATTCACTGAAAGCCTTTTCATTAAAGTACCGTTTGCATTACCAGTTTGTTGTGTAGAAAGTGACAGTGCAGGTATATCTTAAGTTTTCACGAATATCATGTGTACCTACTTCCGTATCCTAACAAAATGAAAATACTTATCAAAGTATAAAAGATTAGAAATGTATTTTTCTTGGCGCCTCTGATACAATAAAGGCGTTACTAGCGCAGTCTTCACATCGTTTTCGTTTTTGAGAATTGAGATTCGTGTTTTTTGCTTTGGATTGTGGAGGTTTTAAACAGATCAAGGAAAGCATCATAAAAGAAACTGATGACTTATAGTAGGGCTTGCACGTCTTATTTTTTTGCAAGACATTTAAGTTCTCAGGCTTAACGACAATTCAACCGGTTTAACCAGGTTGTTAAATTTTGCTATGGTAACAATTGTTAGTAGAATTGTTTCCATGGCGATTTTCACCAACGAAATTACTCCTGTTGAATAATCCTTTGGTTTTGTACGTCCGTGTGTTTGTCTGTCTGTCTGTCCGTTTGTTCCTCGTCTCATTCGAGAACGAGTTCATGTATCAGTGCTATTAAATATGAGCCGGATTAGAAGTCTGGGTTCCGAATGCGAGCTGAGTGGCGAAAAATTCCCTCACTGAAAATCGTATGCGAGTGTTCGTATATTGTTGTAATCGCATCTGAAACGGTCCACCCTTAATGCCTAGGAAACAATTGTGATATCATGCGGTTCCAACCAAACATATGGACTCTTGAAAATTCCTATTCGTTTGTGTAAATAAATTACATTACAATTTGTATAAATCAAACACCAAAAATTGATGAACTTCTAGCTAGACCATCAAATTTTTTCCTGCTAGATTTCTTCTCATGAAAACTCATGCAGACAAAATCTCAGTATAGTACTTTTAACCGACCGCGACCCTACGCTTCGGTTAAAAAAAAACCGATAATGCGACCGCACGACAATGTCACATCTCAGGCAAGGACAGAAGTTCGTGGAAGATCAGCTTAAAGACGACGACCTTCAACAATTTTTTTGAAGACGCTGATGTCAAGTTACCTACACCTGGTTTTCTGAATATTGAAATCATGTGCCACAAGCAAATAACGTTTCAAACAATTTTGGATTCGTGTGACCCAAAATGAGGTTCGACAAACACAAACCGCCGAGTCAGTTGCGAGGACATTAGTGGATGGATCACCAGATTTGGAATCCCAGAGCGAATAACTACGGATCGTGGCCGACAATACGACTTTTGCCTTTTTGCTGAAATAACCAAGCTTTTGGGTATTGATTCTGGTTACGCTCCCGCTGCACGCATTACGCCTGTCTGGTGAACTTTTCTCTCATACGCCCAATGAAGATACTACCCTTTTCGCCAAACAGCTTAGGTCATCCATTAAAGATTCCCGACCGTCTCATTCAAGACTGTACGGAAATTCAACAGTTTCTTGTTCACCCGGCTCGGCACATGCTTCCATGCTTTTGTGCGGAAGGAAGGTTTGAAGAGGTCGCTGCAAGTTTTATACGAAGGCCCCTACCATAGAGGAAATACATTTCCCTCTATGCTCCTACCTCGAGAAGTTTGAAAAATGTTTTTTCGTCGGTTTAAATAGACGAACGGACAGAATATCCATCGATCGTCTCAAACCGGCGATATCACCACCGCAGCCCCATTCAAACCGAATAGTGCTTTATGTTGACTACTTGGTCTTGTCCCTGAAGTAACATTCATATACGTTTTGATCATTTTATTTTAATATATGGAAATGGGGTCATCCCGCCTTCATTTTTAGCGCATTTCCACAAAAATAAAAAAAAATGCGCTATTGTGGCCACTTTGTCCGTCCGTCCGTCCGTCCGCTCACTTTGCGACGCTACTATAGTTCTTTATCTTAAGAGCTATTGTTCTACTTTTTTCGCTATTTGGTTCGTTATGGTGTCGAGTCTTGTACCAAGGAAGGAATTTCTTCTGTACCGCTTACAAAAAAAGTTATTGTAAAAAAAACAAAAAACCGTTTTTTACATGTTCCATAATTTTACACTTTTGCCGTGTATTAACGATCCTAGAGATCGTTTATAATTTTGCATTGCTATCTGTCGCCTGCCGGTTGGTCTCTCCGTCTGTTCCTTTGTCTGTCTGTCCATCTATTTGTCCGTGTGAACGATAACTTTGTTTAGAAATGTTCGATCGCTTTTACATCTCCGTTAGTTATGAACTGAATTGCATGAAATTCAAATGGGCATAGATTTAGCCATATAATACGCAATGCCAAAAGTTGAATCGAATCGATTCAAAATTCACAGTGCCCTTTTCCCATCTCGACCATTTATCAACCGAATTGCAAACTTTTTTACTTATAAAGGTATTTGAATGAAATTTGATACATAGGTACTTGGAATAAAGGAAAATCAAACGCCAATTTCAAAATTTGGTTTTGCGCATGCGCAGTGCCAACTTTTTTAATTATGGAAGAATTTAAATGAAATTTGATACATATGCACTTGGAATAAAGGAAAATCAAACGCCAATTTAAAAATTTGGTTTTGCGCATGCGCAGTGCCAACTTTTTTATTTATGGAAGAATTTAAACGAAATTTGATTCATAGGCACTTGGAATAAAGGAAAATCAAACGCCAATTTCAAAATTTGGTTTTGCGCATGCGCAGTGCCAACTTTTTTATTTATGGAAGAATTTAAACGAAATTTGATACATATGCACTTGGGATAAAGGAAAATCAAACGCCAATTTCAAAATTTGGTTTTGCGCATGCGCAGTGCCAACTTTTTTATTTATGGAAGAATTTAAACGAAATTTGATACATAGGCACTTGGGATAAAGGAAAATCAAACGCCAATTTCAAAATTTGGTTTTGCGCATGCGCAGTGCCAACTTTTTTATTTATGGAAGAATTTAAACGAAATTTGATACATAGGCACTTGGGATAAAGGAAAATCAAACGCCAATTTCAAAATTTGGTTTTGCGCATGCGCAGTGCCAACTTTTTTATTTATGGAAGAATTTAAATGAAATGTGATACATAGGCACTTGGAATAAAGGAAAATCTAGCGCCAGTTTCAAAATTTTATTTTGCGCATGCGCCGTGCCAACTTTTTATCTATGGAACTATTTAAGTGAAATTTGATACTTAGGCGCTTGGAACAAAGGAAAATCTAACATTAGTTTTAAAATTGAGGTTTGCGCATGCGCAGTTCCAACTTTCTTATTTAGAAAAGCATTGAAGTGAAATTCTCATAAACTGAAATTGAAGTAGCACGTCAACAATGGATTGCCCATGTGCAATGCTATCTTTCATATTTGTGGCCGGATTTCTACGATTTTAACAGAAGTTGCATCTTACAAATGGGAAATGAATGCAAGTGGAAATGCGCTTTATGTAAATCGTTTACGATTACTTTTTAACTTGTTAAAATCTGTACTAACGTGAGGATAGAACTTTTTTTCTTAGAAAATGTCTTTCAAGTCGAGCTTTCGTCCTATAGCTCAATTTGGCATAAGGAGGATACATTTTCCAGGCACTTTATACAGTACATTCGAGTTAAAATGAGCAGTCTGGAATAAGTCAGTTGGTATTGAGTCTTAAAAAAATCATGAAACACGTCAACTTTGGTGACTCATTTCTATGTAACAGTGAGACCCTTGTCAACCACCCTCTTCCCTTACAATTCTGTATATAACCCTCTAAGCTTGTTTACCTTGCAATCCCAGAAAAAAATACTTTTTTACATGTGAGTTTGTTATGGGGAGGGATTGGCTGACAAGGGGTAACTAAAGTGGACGTGGGCGAATTTTTTAAGTTTCAAAATTAAATGGCTCGTTTTAAGTAGAATGCAGTGTATGGATCTTTACAATAATTAAACTCTTCTTGATTCCCACATGACACAGGGGGAACTTACTTTGTTTAAACTATGACGAAATGCTTTCTAGCTTTCCTTACTGTTATCATGTGCTCTCCTTTCTCAAGAAAAAAACGTTTGGCAACGATCTTTGACATTCTTATTCGTCAGAACAAACCATTTCCGATTTCTAGTCCCCAATGCCAGTGTTCTGTAGTGTCTTCCCAGACAAATTCTGCTCATGATGGTGTACATAGTTTAGCCGGTCAATGAAACATGTGTCACATCTACGTATTCAATTTGTATGAGCTTTTCTTCATCATTACGCGTTAAAGGAAAACTTTGCGTTGTATTCCATAATGTATAAAAAATCGCGCGATACTCAAATTAAATCGTATAAAGTTGCGAAATTGTAACTAAAAAACTGTTAATATTTTTCAACAATAAAAAAAGTTCAATCGGCTCTATTGTTAGAGACGTAATTATAACCGCAAATTGGTGCAAGTGCTTCCTGAGGATTTTCTAAGAATACTAAACATTAACAAAGTTCAGTAAACGTAGTTACGTAAGCAGATGAAAGATTTGAAGTAGATTACCGCTTAAAAATAACCACCGAAACTTGAGCCAATAATAATCGAGAAAACATCTAATAGCGTCTATATTATAACCATCCGTTTAATTATTTCAAGGCAATATGAATACCTTTCAGAACTAATGTAAAAAGGAATTTGTATAAAATCTCGCGTAAGGCTTTGATTGATATTAATGGATTCAATCCATTTTAAATTTCTGATTTCTGAATTTGTAAATTTGAGAGCCTATTGAATTTGGTTCGGATTTAGAATTAAATTTTGTTGAAAGAATTTTTATTTATTCCATGATTTTAATAGATCAATTTTGCCAAATTCAAGGGTTCATTTTCTTGGTGATTTTATCTGATAAAAAAATATAATAATAATAATAATAAATGTCTTTAATAAGTACCTAGGTTAAATTACATAGAAATGTGTACAAAGGGCGAGATTCGGTAATGGAATGTAACATACATACCATTTCTGCTCTTCCATCTAACCCATAAATATATGAAATAAAAAATTAATAAATCAATTTCCTTTTCTCCTAAACGATACAAGCAAAATTATGATTTTGGCCTTGATTAGATACATTTGTTTCCGTACTTTAAGTAAATGTTTCGCTTATTAACCTTACTAGTGCAATGTGATTAAAAATAACTCAAAATGTCGAAGAGCAGAATTTAGATACGGAAGTTGAACCAGTTTACAAAAACAGAAACTTGAACAAATACGATTATAAACCTTGACGTGATGTTAAATGCTGTAACCTTTATTTTGACAATGGAATATAGAAAAGATAACCAAATTTTCCTCGAATAAACGCCCACAGCACTCGTTATCTAGACTGATGCCTCTTAAAGATTATTTGTGTCGCAAGTTGTACTTGTACATGTCTCGTAGCTAAAGCATGAGATATGTTTCCTACACCAATTACAAAGATAGGTACCCATCCAATTATTACATTTTTAACGTGATACGCAGAAGTAGAAGTCACATTCTGCAACTATTTGCATCAGACCTTTTGGAATTATTCGAATTGCTGCCATTGGAGTGTTCCGTAAGTTTGATGGGCTACGTTTTACGTGTAAACTACGAAGTCTCTTTGGACGGCATTGTTTTACGTTGCATCAAACCGAAAGATACTTAAGGCGATATTGGAGTAAATTCGTTTCTCCATTTATATACTGCCTATCATTCGTATTGTACTTCTTTAATAAGGGTACTCAAAATTACCATTTGCGGGGGACTGAGTTGTCAATGATGCTTTGGCTATATCTAGCAACTAGGCTGACTGTTCCGATGCAAACCCCCTCCACCTTTTCCATTAGAGAAACGGCGTACAGTAAGATACCTACTTTCAAAAACTAGGTACAGTCTGGAATATGGCACAGAAAGTCGAATTTTTGGTGGGCACATTTGCTAACTTTCAAGCGCGGCCTTAATGTAACTTTAATAATTTCCGTAAGTCGATAATTCCCCAACCTTTTGTGAGGCCGAATTCGAAAATGAATCGCAAAATGTGACAAATGGAACCGGATGTGAGGCTGAGCACAATGCAACGTGTATCGATTGAAATCCCTTTACATTTAAAACACGTTCCAACATACAACTTTCACGTTCCAACGTGCGGAGCAATTAAAACCTAGAGCTCCGAATATGCCGTAATATTTATTATCTCGACTTTTATTTGAAAATTTATATAGAGCGAAGAAGAACGGCCGCTCTCTGGATTAACGATAAAATCTAATAGATGTATTTAATTTTAATTTATTACATCTCTCTCCCTCATTAAAAGCGGATTACTTGCGTAGACTATTTTTAAAATTTCATCGGTGGATTTATTAAGATCCTCCCCATTTGTCGTCGTCTGTGCTGATTTGCGTTTCCAAAGTTGATTGAATTTCAGTATTCTAACGATTTTGTTTAGCGACATCTGTACAATGTAGCCGAATCGCGGGAGTCGAAGTGGAAGCTTTATCTTGAGGCGGCGAATAGATTAAGCGAACGTCTCCGTTACCCGGCTGATAACTGCTCTCTGTACGGACTTCGTCCATCAAATCAAAATTTGCAACGTTCAATTCAGTCTGATGAGGTCTAAACAAGTTTCAAGTTCATCAAAGGCAAACGCTATCTCTTGTATAATCCTCAATTTTCCTCCTTACCCCACTTCAAGTTCAATTCAGTCCAATTCTCTTGCCAAACAAGTTTGTAAAATGAAATTTTCGTGCAGGTTGACAAGTCATCTAATCGCAAGCAGAGGCACAGCCTTTTTCCTTCTACATACGAACAATTTCTTTTTTCCTTTCTATTAGGAAACCTTCCTTTATTTCTTTCAATTTTCTCTTCATTCTGTGTCGTCGTCCCTCGGGAAAGGATTGGGGCGACGGAGACGGTCTCTACTTCAACCCCACTTACTATCATAAATATAATTTTGAATTGATCTACTGTCAATACGTTTTTCTTCCATTTTTTGTTTAATGCGAGTATAAAAATGCGCGCCCGAAGAACCTACGGACGTTAATCCGGTACGATACGATGGGCTTGTGAAACGTACTGCTGGTGTGACAACGTTACATAGAGGCATTGCGGTGAATGCGGTTCCATAATAATAGGATAATGCCCGATCATATCCCATCATAGGCTTAATTCTCCGATAAATTTTAGGGTGCACGGGAATGCATCCGCGGGCTATATAATACATGCATAAACCCCACACTATCAACGTAAAATGCGATCGAGTTTCGAGAGATTCATCGAAATTCGGTTTTAATACTTCGTTACTACTACCTTTTTCCGATCAAATTTATTATTTCGCGTAAACATTCGCGGGGGTATAATAAAAAATTCGAAATTAGTCCGTTTTGAGTTATGGCAGGTTGGGTCAGCTCGGAACGATTCAATTTCGATAGAGCCGGATGTATTTTAAATCTAAATCGTGCAGTGTAAATGCGACAATGAAATTGACAACTATAGCGCCAAACGTAAGATGATGATGATCAAGGTAAATTTCCATTCCGATTTCCATATAACTTTAGCGTCAAAAAATTCATAAGTGGTCCTTGTTTGTGCATCTTTCTTATGGTTTCCCTCTGTGCGCATTTTCATGAATTTGTTAATGAGAGTACTAAATGCTATGATGTATAGTATGTTGTATTGACGTTGCCCATGGAAAAGTTGCTTGGGCAAAAAGTTACAGACAATAATTTTAGGCGAAAATGTTCAATTTAAAAACTATCGAGAATAAAAAATGAAACAAAACCTCAAATTTTCCGAGAAAAACCGAAAAGCTGTTTTTTTCTTTTTCTATTTGTATTTTTCCGAAAAAAAGTCGTAAGGGGGTAAAAAAGGAGGACATTTTTCGAAGTATATCCTCTCTTCTCTCTTTTAATGTTGCTATATGCTTTCTTTTTTTCCCCATGCTCAACTACTTTACTTAAGTGGGTCTTATCCATTAGTGTTATATTGCATTGCCCAAATGGAGGCGAATGGTAATCGTTGTGAGAAAATTACTTAGACTTTCCCCATAGATTCTTTAATAATGTTTCGATATCTCCATGTCATCTTCAGGCAACTAAAATACTAAAAATATTACAAAATACTTACAAGAACAATAATTTATAACAAAGTGGTTAAATCGTGAAGTTTTGACCAGGACAGTGAAATTTAATGTTTCAGCGGAAATTTATCGGAAATCAATAACGTGTAGTTGCACCGTTCCACGTTATTGATTTCCGATGAGTTTCCCGACCTTCTGGAATCCTTCATCTTCAGTAATTTGTAAGTCATTGGTCTAACAATTTGCCTGTTTCTAATTTTATTTCTTATTTTTAGTGATATTTAAATCTGACGTTACCAGTTTAACTTTAACTTAAGCTTAACTTAAAATTTCAATGTTCTAGTCCAAATTTCACGATTTAACGACTTTGTTATAACTATAATGTTCTTGTAAGTATTTTGTAGGGCTGTAACTTTTGAACTAGTAGCCCAATCTTGGAACTGTTTGAAATTATGGATTCTACAGGCCACATTCTATAAGAAAAATTTTTTTCCGGGTCTATCTGAGACAATTTTTTTTTCGGGGCAAAAAAAAGGTAGTGTATAATAACCTTCATTTTTTTCCAAAAATCGACTGCACCAAAATTTCTCGGGAAAACACTTTTCTTTATTAATTTTGGTGCGTAGAATCCAAAACAATTCGTACTTTTTCGATCAGACTTCTCAATCAAAAGTTATAGACTAGAAACCAAATAATAATAATAATAATAATAATAATAATGCCTTTATTGAGCTACACCTTACACGAAAAAAAAAGTTTGTTTTTATTACCAACTACTCACTACTCAAAGGGCGGAGTTCAGATTGTAATAAAAATTATTACTCCCTGCTCTTCCACTCAACCCAAAATTGAAAGTTTAAATGATGATACCATTAAAAAAAAATAAAAAAAAAAAATAAAACAACGTAACTATACTCCCTACTTACGGAGAGAAAAAGAAAGTAACTATACTACTGATGATCTTAAGAAAAGACGAAGAGAAAAAAAAATAGAAAACACACATTTGAACTACAGATAACAATTGCAACATCACCTGGCTACTGTGCTTGCTTTTGTTGTATGAACATCTTGCAGTTCCTCTTAAACTGTTTTAAAGAAAGTGATTTGAGATTTAGAGGGAGTGGGTTATAACTCTTGTAGATGTTGTAACTAAAGCATCTTTGAAATAAAGCTGTTTGATGGAGTGGCGGACTTACTAAACCCCTAAATCTCAAATTTAAATTATGTACGTCGGTTCTATAGGTTATTTTATCATGGAGGTACGCCGGTGTCTTATTTAGGATGATAGAATGGTAAAGCACAAGACTATGATGCAGTCGCCTATTTTTCATATTGAGCCAATTTAAATATTTCAATTTATACGTGATTCTATCATATTTCCTTATGCCGAAAATTAATCGCATACAACCATTCTGCAACTTTTGAATGCGCCGTTCATCATTAGTATCTAGACAAGTATTATAAAGTATATCACAGTAATTCAACTTAGAAAGGACTAGAGATTCACAAAGAAGAGTTTTTATGTTTGTATTTAAAGAGTGTCTAATAGAGTAAATCTTTTTAAGATTGCCGTAGGCTTTTTGGAGACAAATAGAAATATGGTTTTTAAAACGCAATTTATTATCAAGATTAAGACCTAAATTAGTTACAACATCTTTAAAAGTAATCGCTTCATTCCTAATATTAATATTGATTTGAGACATTAGCATTTCCCGCTGATTTGCGCCGCTGAACAATATTGCAATAGATTTGCTTGAATTTAAATGTGGAGAGTGAGATTGAAATGTGTTTTGCAAAGCATCTAGGTCTGCGTTTATGCGTTTACAAGCGTTACCTACATCTGCAGCTGGAAATGAATAGTAGATCTGCGTATCATCAGCATAAGAATGTAATGTGGTATATTGAAGACAATTTACTATGGTGCATGTGTAAATAAGAAACAATAATGGTCCAAGAATGGACCCTTGTGGTACTCCCCGGGTGACATTTTTAAAAGTCGATATTTTACCTGAGATTTTAACTGCTTGTTTCCTGTTGGAAAGATAACTGTCAATCAAGGCTATGGCTCCCGGACTGAAACGTACGTAATGTAAAATAGCTAGAAGCATGGCGTGATCTAACGTATCAAATGCTTTAGAGAGATCTAGCAAAACAAGAATAGTTGCTTTCCCCTGGTCCAGTGCGGAAATTATATCATCTACAATTTTCAAAAGAGCAGTGCAACAACTGTGCATAGATCTGAATCCAGATTGGACATCCGGGATTAATTTATTTAAGGACAAATGAGTTCTAATTTGTTTTTCAATTACTTTTTCTAAGATTTTCGATAAAGTTGGTAGAATACTGATTGGACGAAAATCATTTAGATTAGATGGAGATAATTTCTTAGCTACAGTGATAATATAAGCAAGTTTCCATTGTGCCGGAAATAGCGAATTTCTTAAGCAAAAGTTGATCATGTGTACTATAAACTTAAGTAGATACGGTACACAAAGTTTGATAATTCTTAAATTAATACCATCTACTCCAGTGGCTGTAGATTTCATAGCGTTAATAACCTTAAGCACTTCGTCTTCAGTAGTTGGTTGGAAAATAAGAACAGAACTTGCTGGGTGTTTTGTATTATTTAGGTAAAACTGTAGTTGTAACTGATTGTTAAATTTGCGATTAGGTACAGCATTTAAAAAATGTTCATTAAAGTCGTTAGGGTTTGACAGATCTTCCGGTATTTCCGTTTGTTCACGTTTTGAATGTGTTAGTTTTAGTATATCCTGCCACAGAATTTTAAAATTAGTTGTGTTGTATGGGTGATCAAAGTACGCCTTCTTTTCACGTCGAATCGCACTGTTGGTCTCATTACGTAGCTGTTTGTAAAATTCCCAATTCCGATCTAACCTAGTTCTTTTAAATTTAGACAAAGCCGAGTCACGTAAATGCATCATTTGTTTAATAGTATCAGTTAACCACGGAGAGAATGATTTTATAATACGAGATGATTTGAATGGCGCATGTATGTCGAGTAAAGTAGTTATATTTTCTTCAAAAAAAGTTACCTTCCCTTCAATTGTGGATATGTCATAAATGTTTCGCCAAGGAATAGATTGTAGATGATATGTAAATTGTAAATAGTTAAATTCGTTAAAACTCCGGTGTGTAATAATTTTAGAAGACTTGTTGAAAGTTATGGTAAGAACACAATAAGTCAGTAAGTGGTCAGTTACTTTGTCCAGATTTATTACCCCAGATTGCGCGACTATTTCCCTGCAGTTGGTGAGAATTAAATCTAATATCGTTGCAGAATTTTGGGTAATGCGGGTAGGCTCATTTATAAGTTGACATATGTTTAGACCTTCAAGAATAGAATTGAATTCATATGAAGCAGTGCTACTTTGGCTTAAGTCGATATTAAAGTCGACTTAAGTCTTAAAGACTTAAAGTCGAATATTAATTCGAAAGAAAATTCAAAGGGCTGTAACTTTTGAACTCGTAGCCCAATCTTGGAACTGTTTGAAATTATGAATTCTACAGACCACGTTCTATAAGAAAAAATTTTTTCCGGATCGATCTGAGACAATTTTTCTTTCGGGGCAAAAAAAAGGCAGTGTATAACCTTCCTTTTTTCCAAAATTCGATTGCACCCAAATTTCTCGGGAAAACACTTTTTCTTATTAATTGTGGTTTGTAGAATCCAAAACAATTCGTACTTTTTCGATCAGACTTCTCAGTCAAAAGTTATAGACTAGAAACCAATTTCGAAAAAAAATTCAAAGGGCTGTAACTTTTGAACTTGTAGTCCAATATTGGAACTGTTTGAAATTATGGATTCTACAGGCCACGTTCTATAAGAAAAAATTTTTTCCGGGTCGATCTGAGACAATTTTTCTTTCGGGGCAAAAAAAAAGGCAGTGTATAACCTTCCTTTTTTCCAAAATTCGATTGCACCCAAATTTCTCGGGAAAACACTTTTTCTTATTAATTGTGGTGTGTAGAATCCAAAACAATTCGTACTTTTTCGATCAGACTTCTCATCAAAAGTTATAGACTAGAAACCAATTTCGAAAGAAAATTCAAAGGGCTGTAACTTTTGAACTAGTAGCCCAATCTTGGAACTGTTTGAAATTATGATTCTACAGGCCACATTCTATAAGAAAATTTTTTTTCCGGGTCGATCTGAGACAATTTTTTTTTCGGGGCTCAAAAAAAGGCATGTATAACCTTCCTTTTTTACCAAAAATCGACTGCACCAAAATTTCTCGGGAAAACACTTTTTCTTATTAATTTTGGTGCGTAGAATCCAAAACAATTCTTACTTTTTCGATCAGACTTCTCAATCAAAAGTTATAGACTAGAAACCAATTTCGAAAGAAAATTCAAAGGGCTGTAACTTTTGAACTTGTAGCCCAATCTTGGAACTGTTTGAAATTATGGATTCTACAGGCCACATTCTATAAGAAAATTTTTTTTCCGGGTCGATCTGGGACAATTTTTTTTCGGGGCTCAAAAAAAGGCAGTGTATAACCTTCCTTTTTTACCAAAAATCGACTACACCAAAATTTCTCGGGAAAACACTTTTTCTTATTAATTTGGGTGCGTAGAATCCAAATCAATTCGTACTTTTTCGATCAGACTTCTCAATCAAAAGTTATAGACTAGAAACCAATTTCGAAAAAAAATTCAAAGGGCTGTAACCAGGGTATTTTGTAATATTTTTGGTGTTTAATTGTAATCTAGTATTTTAGTTGCCTGAATATGACACGGTGATGTCGAAACAGTATTAAAGAATATATGGGGATGGTCTAAGTAATTTCGCACAACGATTACAATTAACGCATCATTATTATTGCTTTTTTCTGCATTTTTACCGCAATTCGAAGTAAAATCGAATTCCTTTGCTTCCTGAACAATTTGTGTTCTTTCACTGACCCTTCTTCCTGCCTATTTTACAGCTGATGCAATTGCTGATGGGTCTGTTAAAAACCCAAAAAATCTGGAATAGAAAAGTTAGTTGTATCGGTGAGATTTAATTTGAGATATAAACGCTGGAATAAACTTCATGGCGCCTTTATTCATTTATATCCTGTAAATTAACTCAACAGGCCCAACCCAATCGCCTCTGCTGTAAAACAGGAATAAGACCCAGTGAACAAAAACAAATTCTTCAGCAAGCAAAAGAATTCGATTTTACTTCGAATTGCTTTTATTGCGGTAAAAATGCAGAAAACAAGAAAGATGTTTTAATTGAAGCAAGTGAGCACAAGAAAACAAAAGAAAATATTTTAGCAACATTACAGAAAAGAGAGTAAACATATTTCGAAAAATGTTTATTATCCCGGAGCCAATACGTTAACTTAGTTGCAAAAAAAACTATTTATCATGTCAAAAACATTGTATATTTATCTTAAAACTGTTGTCTCAGTTTTTGGCGAGGTTTTTGATGATTTTCCCGAAATTTTTCTATTGGAATAACATTTATTATTTTTAATTACTAAAATATAAACCCTTTTGCTACCTGGTGCAGCTCTGTACGATGAAAAAAAAATATAATTGTCATCCCCTTCAAAAAGGGGTTTCTTTCGAAAATCGTGAAATCTTAGAAACGGCTCAACTTTACAGGCCTCTTTTTGTATCATAAAACAAACTGTTTCCTCCAAATTTCAAACCCTCACGACTTTTTTTCGCAAAAATAAGAATAGAAAACGACAATTTATCTCGCTTTTCTCGGAAAATTTGAGGTTATGTGAAAATCATTCATTTTTTTACCCTCTATAACTTTTAAATTGAACATTTTCGCTTAAAATTAATAGTTTTGTCACAAAATGCAAAACACCACTTTCGACCCTTTTCAACCCCCGGGATTTCGCCTGCAGAAAAATTCAGCTGGTATATTTTTCTTCAATTTATGATCATTTCACCTGCATGAAAATCCCGGTTTGAATCGGTAAGTAACTACTGTTTTTTTGAACATAAATAATTTTAGAGCTATTTGGCCTGGACTAATATAGGGTTAGATTTTATAATATTTGTAATATGCTCTCATATTATGATTTATGATCGAGGATTAGGATTCTTAGTAGAAAGAAAACTGGCCGCAACGTGTTAAAAAAATAACTGTATCCTTTTCAACGCGCATTTTCTTACACTGAGTACATGTATTCATTCTTTCGAGCCATTTGCCAAAACACTAAGAGAATTTAGTATTTGGAAGCAGCTACGAAACCTCAGGAAACCTCGCCTTCTCATATCCCAATCTGCAGTAACTGTTTTTCGATCTTCAAGTGAAATTACAGCTTTAGGTGCAGGTTTTCTGAAGAAAACAGCAATCATTTTTTTCCTCGCACCACTTTTGTTGGCTAATCCTTATTCTCAAAGATTATTGATTGCTGAATTAATTACAGTGATATTTACGCAACAATTTTGTTATATTTTTAATTAGGTGTAGTTCCACGAATGTTTTGAATTGAATATAAATTTATACTCAAAGTTTGAGCCGCAACTTTTTTACATTACAGTGTACAGATAATTATAAATAGCAAATGCAAACATTAATATTTTGCAAGAGACAAGATGATATTCTTGTGCTAAACTCAAATTGTTTATTATTGTTTAAACAATCGGAACACAAAGGTCTAAATTTATAAAATAGTTCTTAAAAAACAGTTCTTAAAAACAGCATGAGTTCTTATGGCGGGTGCTTTTATGGAAATTTACGTTGGGTACAGTCGTACAGAAGACAGACAGAAGCGGCCACTAATAACATACACATACAGTGTGTTTGGTTTTGCGTGTCCAAGCGTATATTTCTTTTATTATTGTAGGTAGATAAGAAAAAAGTGTAGTAAACAAAAACACTCTACTTTCAAATTCTGATACTACATATTCACAAAAAACAAGTGATATAAAAACAAAAGAGCATCAGGAAACAACTTAATTTGTTTCAATAGGATGGCTTTTGTCTGTAATACTCTTAAAGTGCTTGAAATTCTCTTTACAATGATATCAAGTATGTTATAATTACCTTAGAAATTAAAGCTACAGTAATGTGTTTAAAACCAATCGCGCAGTAACTGAAAAACAAAAGAGAGTTTTTTGTTTGTCATGTCTGTCACAAAACTTGTTTAGTGACTAGTATAACTTATACGATCCACAATGCAACAAAATAATAATTACACAAATGATGAAAAAATGTTAAGTGTTTTTATTCGATGTAAGGATAATACATAGGAAGCAAATGCAATGTATTCAAAATTGTTATAATAGTTATTTCTGTAACTGCTTTTCATTTGTTTTCTGCGCCTCCTGTTGTAAATTTTATGCTTTTGTTTCAGCTACTGCCTAGTTCTAAACACATTACTGTAGCTATAATTCTGATGCTCTTTTGTTTTTCTATCATCTGTTATTTTTTAATATGTAGTTTTATCAGAAATTGAAAGAAGAGTATTTTTCCTTCTTACACTTTTTTCCTACATACACTTTTTTCCTATCGCCAATAATAACAGAAATATAGGCCCGGACACGCAAAATCAATCACACTGTATATGTCGTGATGATAGCTGGTAACGGGTCGCCAATCCCAGGCTCCTATAAAGCGTGGATACATTGGATACATTTTTACAAAGAAAATTTATTTATTTATAATATTTATGCCTGAAACTAAGAACAAATCGTTGGAGGATATACAAATGGAATTAAATCTTTGAGAGTATTTATAAAGGTTTTGCATCGTCCTTGTGAGTAGAAGCGCTCAAAATAATCGGGGCGATTTTCGCTCTTCCCCTATTTACGGGCTTGGGGGGTGATTTTAGAAGGAGAGGGATATACGTCCCCTAATTATGATAAATATTATTTTGTTTATTTCAACAACACTTTTACTGGAAAATGTTTTTATACCACACTTTCACAATTTGTATACTCGCACCCTAGAATATTCTCGTTAAGGAAAATTCGCTCGCCCTTGGAATATACCCCCCCCCCCCCTCATCCCCATGTTACGAGGAAAGTTTAATTTTAGGCCAATATACGTGGGATCGCCCTCGAGGGATAATTTTCCGATCATACGCTTTCGCTTGATGAAAACAAAAATACCATATGAGTAGACTGTAGAACATGAAATGGAGGTGGTAAAAATAATTACTTTCATAGGATACCCGAAAGTTTGTTATTTCTGTAACAAAAGTATAATATAACTAGAAGAGAAAATTTGAAATGCGAATTTTAGATTCGGCATTAAAATGAGGCAAGTGTACGCGGTTGTATTTTAAATTTAAAGTAAACATTTGAGTAGTTACATTTTTGTTTAGTCATTATTTTATTTCGATTATAGGAGCAAAGTCTTTCGCCTTTAGAAAAATCGGTTGAAGGACAGGAATATTATAAATTCGGAAAAACTTTTGGATTCCAGGGATAATGGTAACATAGGATTTTTCTAAGAACTCTTGACTTTTATTCCTCTCACTTTGGAGATAAAAGATAGTTAGCATTCTTATTTTAAAAGCAGCGACTTTCTAAACCGAATCACATATCTGAGCTAAGTACAAAAACATGCTTTAACCCCCCTAAACAGGGGGGAACCATATTTGAACCAAGCTTAAGAAAATGTCTCAGGTAAAACGCTATTTTTTATATGCATTTTGTAACAGTAGCATGTGTACCTACAGGGTAGTTTTTATCGAAAATTGGAAAATTTGTTCTGGCTTTTATTATTAATTCACTAGGTAATTTGATTTGGGCTCAAAAAGTGCCAATGAGGAAGTGTTTTTTTTATTTTTATGTATCAGAAAAAAATAAAACTAAATCGGCAAATTTTGGTTTTTCTGGCATATCTTCGGAAGTAATCGGAAATTTGTGGTTTTCTTTAAAGCACGATAGTAACTGTTTAATTGCGCAACTTTACCCTAATTTGACCATCGTCGTCTCTTCTATGGCTTCAGAGATCCCCCTGATAGACACCCTTATCTTGGACACAGTGTATACACACTTCATGGCTAAACTAAGAATTGAATTCATTGGAAGGAATTCACTTAAACGAAATACAAATTTGCAACTAATGAAAAATAATCAAAATTCCTTTATGTGGATGAAATTATAATCATCAGTTTAATGCAATACAAATTTTTCGATATAAAGATTGTTTAACATCCCATAATAAGGCAGCATTCAGTTGTTTTTATTTCAGAAAACAATTGAATTTGTTTAAATAGTAATCTACCTTTTTATTTTTTTCTTTTCGATGACGTAATTTAAAAAAAATTAAAAACTTATTAAGTGATTACATCGATAACTAATCTACATGTCTTACATCAAGCTAAGCCAAATGAACGTATACGTTTCTTATTAAACCTTGAAATTAGCTGTAAAATGGTTTTCATCGCAATAAATGTTCAAAACATGCCTAACTTATCACCAAAAGCTTGAAAAAAATTTAATTTCTTGTAAAAGGGTGCTAACAATCTCTATCAAATGAGCCTAATGAAAGGGTGCATTACTATTTACAAAAATTCACTTGTTTTTCGTTACTCATTTGTTTTCTGAAAAAAAAACAACTGAATGCTACCTTATTATAAGAAATAAAATATGAAACAACTGTGATATAGCAAAATGTTGTCGATATTTACCGAGGTATACACGATTTTCCATACATAATGGACACACTGTATAGTGTATATGACGTTTTAAATGTAATTATTTAAGGTATCCAAAAAATGTTTAAAACTGTGGGTTAATATATAATATAATAATAAATGCTTTATAAAATCCTAATCATGAGTTGCTAAAGACCATGGTGTATGCATTCACTTTGTCGTAATCTATAACCTTATAGAGTGCTCTCTCCAATAACTTACATTTATCGAAGCGTCGAATTTTTTTCCAGATTACATTCCATTTTTTCCCTTTGAAAAGTAGCGGCAATTTGGAAAATTGGACGGTAGAATGCCTTTTGTCCAATACAATTGGACCTTTTAAATCGCCTGGTTTTGAAAGGTGATTTGAAGCAGGAAAAAACTGGGTTTTAAGTTTCTCGAAAATTAATTGGCTTACGTAAGGTTTCAGCAGCTAACAAAAGCACCTTTAAACTTTTTACTTTTCTTATTATCGTCCCATATGAACTAGATAGGCGCACAAATTTGATTAATAAAACTTATCTTTTACTTTACTACAAATATAAGCGCAATGAACATTCCACACCCTGTACCACAACGTTTTCGTGGTAAAATCGGAAAAACTTAATTTAAAGGGTCAATTATTACGAATATTTCAACATTGATTTTAAATCCTTTTGCATGTATTAGGCCCTTACGCTTGGATACAGTAAAAAAATTCCACTTGGCAACGATGAAATGGGGTAGTTGGCATCTAACTTTACTATTCTTGTCTTTGTATGCGATCTACTAATAACTACTCCATTAAATACTTGATTTGTATGAAAATAGTTCTATTTGATCTTTCCTACGTACCTTTTATTTTATTACTCGCTCGCTATATCTACTCGGCGCAACTCTCGTTTGGCAAATCGGCTTTTCATTAACTAAATTAAATTTCGCGGTAGTAAATATCGCAAAAGTGATTCTCCGATTATTCATAAAGCAAGGACGCGGAGAATATAAATGAGTCGGTCGTCTTTCATGTAGATTCGTGCGTTATATGGGGGCAAACAAATGATGAGAAATTGTGAGAACAAAAATTGTCATTAATTTTCGGTCGATAGTTACTAAATGGTTTTCTGATTCATTAATTTCCTATTTATCGGATATTTTAATGTGAATTGAGAGATTCGAATGTGTATGCCTATAAATATTCATCACTAAAAGGCTTTTGCTTTTTATGTGCGAGCCAAATAGCTTTTCGGATATGTTAAAAAAAAGGGGAATTTGTGTCTAGAATGGTTTGCGTTTGATTACCGCTAGTCGGCATTTTTATGGAGTAAAGTAAACCCCTCGGAAATCCATCAGGTAATTACAACTTCCCTCTCGAGTTCTTACGTAATTGTGCTCCTTAACTTATTAAGTAGATGGTACCTATTAGAAAAAAAAAACGGGTAAATCGATTAAGTTTGTAGTAAGGAAAATGTGCAATCTGTTGAAGAGAATTGTTGTTCAAGAGTGTACATTGACTGCAGTGCGGCCTCCGGCGGCGCTAGGTAGATCCTGCCCAGTGATAAACCGGGGCAATCACAATCTCATCAGCAATGAAAAGCTATTGCAGCCACCCAACCCATTAACCTCCTCCGTCCATCCGTGACCATCTCCCCGTTCAATACTAATGATGAATAGGAGCCTTTAACTGATGAAGTAACGTTCTTTCCCACAATAGATGTAATTATTTCGAGACTCGCTTATTGGAAATGGACCACCAAAAATTCTAACTGCCACACACAGCAGACGTCAGCGCCGCGGCCGCAGCCGACAAAAACTAATACCTTTGTGTTCGGTTGACAAATTTGACGGATTATTATTAACTGCATGCCCCTCTCTCTTTGTGCAATCGCGCTGAGACGTGAACACAGTGTTTTATGCATATTTAACTTTACGCCACAAAATGCAGTTGCATACGCAACATGCATACACGCATGCACGACATGAAAGCTCGATTAAATTCGCAGATCAACTAAAAACCCCGACGCTCTTCCACAATAACGCGATAGGGAGGAATTTTATTTAAGAAAATTCTCATTTGCCCGCTTCCAATATTATATTGCCCGTTGATTAAATTCGAATTCAATATTCACAATTTTTTAATAACGTTACTTCAATAACTGAGCCCCGACGCGAAAAACGCAAATAAGGTTAATCAGCAAAAATTATTCGGAGACTAGAAAATTATAAAATATGACGTCTAAGATGCGATACACGGAAAGGAACTCAGCGAGACTTATTTGAGGTTTAATTTTTTTTCCTCCGCTCCCGTTTTCCACTCTTACTTCTGGGAATGCATTAGGGCCTCTGGTTGTTCCGAAATGCGATGCGGATTCTACTGATAAAAGTCGGCACGAAAATAAAACAAGGGTATCGGGCATCGGAGTTGAGCGTGTCTCAAACTAAAGGAACAATCTTTAGCAATCTCACTTCGCTAAAGTTTGATGACATGTGAAAGAAAAATGGCTAGTTTTACATTTTCGGACTTGGGAGAAGGCGAAACGATTCTCGTCATTTCGATAGCGGGGCCATGTTCGAAATCTGCTCCTTGCGTTATGATTGAGTTTTAGATTTCGTTGTAACTTCGAAATTCGGAAAACTAATTTCGCGTAACTTAATGAACAATAAAATTAAAATAATCGGTTGTGCTGTTACCATTTTGTCATAAATTACAATTGGCAAATAGGTTCAAGTGTTGAAATAAAAATACGATTGCCAAATTAATTAATGTGACAGACAGATCTTTATTTTTTTAAGTTATTTTGGTTGCATAAAATTAGGCGCCCTTCAGAACAAATTTTGTCATTTAAAGGTAGACATTAGGAAAATAATACACATAAATTCCTATGTCTACTTCTTAATAAATAACACTGTACATGGTGAATCAACGATTGTGCGGAGTAACTTAATACCTTGAAGATAAGATTTTTCGATAGAGTGCTTTTGTATTATGATATGATTAAATATTCTCCACATTTTAAAAAGTATTTGGAATTATACAGGGTGCCGAAATGGTAAATTTTTTTAAATAGAACCCCCTATATTTGAATGCATTTTTGAATTCTACGTATAATTGTACGTCTTTGTTATTATATGGTTAATATCCGAAAAACTAGTAGTTTTATAGATAATTCGATTTATAAGAAAAATTGGGCATTTGCAAGCGTCAGTGTATATTGTCAAAATTATTCTTTAATTTTGATTCCAGGTTTTATATCTTATCTTGGGTTAAGTAAAAGTCAAATAAATACATCTACTATGAAACATTTAAAATATAGCTTAGAGGGTGTTTTTTTTGGTAGGTCCAAAGATGCAAAACTTCATATAAAAAAATTTCACTTTTTTTTTATGGAATACCCTGTATATTTTTCTGTCATCATTTAGCTCCTCCAAAAACCTTCAACTTTTGATAATAATGTCCTATACCTACCTCGGATAGTTTTCGAAATATCTTGGTTTTCCTGGGTTTTATATTCTAATCTTTAATAAGTTATATGTAATTTACATAATAGTGAGGTGAACATTCAAAAAAAAGGCAATTTTTATCTGCCTCGTTCGAAGCTAAAATCATATTTATTCATTCATTTTTCTAATAATTCATTTAAGTCTATAAAAACTGGAGTTTCCAGGGTAATTTCGACCAATTCGGTGTATCTAGAAAAAAACATGGCTCAGCCGATAGAAAACATGACCACTCCATGGCCACACTGTTAGTATAAAACTTTATAGAGACAGTGTGGTCATACGATAGTGTTATTTTCTATTGGTAGTTGGGAAATTCGCCATATTTGGACAAATACACCGGATTGGTGGAAATTAACCTGGTAACCAGGGTGATGAGTTCATCTTGCTGGACACACTTGTGACATCATTATTGTAACCATAGCAAAATCTACTACTTGGGTTAAACCAATCAGCTCAATGATAAATTGGAAAAAAACATGGGCCGAGATTATGGTCACACTGTCTTTATACACCGTGTCCATTTTTCGAGTGCCACTATGGGGATCTCGCTTACCTTAAGAGATAGAAAGTTGGTTAAATGGGGGCAAAGTTGCGAAGTTCCATGCTGAATAACAATCTGAAAAGAAATTTAAACTACCATCAATAGTTTTGCAAATATCACAAAAATACTAAACTTTCTGGTTTTCCTTTTTAATTTTTTCATGGTAAACTATACCAGACATTTCTAATTAACACATTATTGAGACACTTTTTAATGGAGATTTCGAATATAACATCCCGTTTTTAATAACTTTTAAGGTGATGGAAAAACACGTGGCAACTTCAGTTTTTCTTATGGGACCCATTTTAAATTTTGACATTTTGAGATTATGTACGTCTTTTTTTCTTTTTACAACGATATATCACACATGGTGGTTAAGTATCACATTTTTCCTAAAAATACAATTTTTAGTTTTTTGGAAAGAGTGCTTTGGAAAAACAAAACGTTCATTTATTGTGAACAAAGGTTTGACAGTTTGATCCATTTGTCTGGTTGCAACGCTGACAGGGAACTAGTTGTGTTGAGAAAATTCGATTTTCATCTGAACCATCGTTTTGCAAGACAATTATAACCCAAATTAGAACAAAATACATAAGAATAAATAATATTTGCGCAATAAAACTAGCACAAACGTTAATGACACTACTTGAAATTAGTCAACCTTTTGTTCACAACAATAGAACGTTTTGTTTTTGCAAAGCACTCTTCGCAGAAAATGAAAATTGTATTTTTAGGAAAAATGTGACGGGTACTGAACCACCATGTGTGATATATCGTTGTACAGAGAAAAAAAAACATAATCTCAAAATGTCAAAATCCAAGAAGGCGACCATAAGAAAAACTAAAATTGCCACGTGCTTCTCCGTCATCTTAAAAGTTATTAAAACGGGATGCCATATTCGAAATCCCCATTAAAAAGTCTTTGAATAATGTGTTATTTAGAAACGATTAGTTTACCATGAAAAAATTAAAAACGAAAATCAGAAATTTTCGTTTTTTTTGTGATATTTTCAAAACTACTGAAGATATTTTAAATTTCTTTTCAGATTATTATTCAGCACGAAAATGCGCAACTTTGCCCTAATTTAACTAAATTTCTATCTCTTAAGATAAGCGAGATCCCTATAGTGGCACTCGAAAAATGGACACCATAGTCACTGTAGATCAGATCTTTTTGGTGCGATATTTATACAAAATAGCTCCACTAACTTATCTGTAAAATTGACTAGGAATTGTTTTAATCTCTACATTAACATGTACCTTACACGACTGTCCTTGTTTATTTCTAATTTTACTTAGTGTTCGTGAAAATTACGACGAAAGTTGAGCATAGTGCTGCCACCTACTTAACTAAAAATTTAAATATCCACCCTTAATGATCGTTTTAATTTACCATAAGAGACAAAATCCTCCTAATAATGGCTTAACGGACCTGAAATTCTAAAATAAACTTTCCCTCGTCTTCTAATTGAAATATCTTGACGGAAACAGTCGCAAGCGGGGAATTAATTACAGTTTTTGTTTAGCGCCTCCAGATACCGGGTGTTCAGGTACCGGATGGTCATGAAAGTACGTAATCTTCAAGGTGTAAAATAGGTGCTTCGCACTTCAGAAGATTTCGTTAGCTTTTTGACCACGGTTCAAATCAAATTTACATGCGTTTTGTTTTATCCTTTGTTGTTGTAATGGTTGCAAATTATTAAAAATGCTGCACAAATTTTCAGAGTAGAATCTATTGGTGAACGCACAAAAGGGGGGGTTGTATTTAAAAAAATAAACGTTCACATATTAAAAACTGCAAAATTTCGTAAAAACACTATACAAATTTTTTACTAGCTTTATATATAGTGGGTGAAATCTGAATTATTTAATCAAATACTGAAAAAATGAATTTACCTCGTATAGCTTATAAAAGGGAGTTTATTTTGTGAAGGAGTTCCAATAAAAGCAGAGTAGCTAACTGCCGGTGTAACCTGACCAAAGTTGTATAAAATTGAGAGAAAGTAGACACCCATTATGGTCGAAAAATTCATTCTACCCTTAAGTTTGTTAAAGAAAAACTCATCAAAAGTATCCCTATGAACTACGAGAGAAATTCCCAACTATAATATAGCTATCAAATATATTGAAGGGAGGATGTGGATTTATTCATAATTCATAGCAATAAAATTCTCATTATTCTGTGGCCTATGGTCCCACTTATGATAAACTGCATTCGAAGCCAAATAATTAGACAACAAGGATAGGTAATAGACGTCTTTTCTTTCATTCAATCTAAATTAGGCAACTTTACATACTCCGTTCAGGAATTTTATTTTAGTTCATGGATGCCTTTGAATTTCCATGGCTTGTAATAATAGACGCACTACTTTGGCGCATCACTTTTGGGTAATGGTAACTTTTTCCTCTTAAGTTCGTGATGTGATTCGATGTATACACTTCTTGCAGTTTTATAATTTTATTTGTCTGCTTCTTTCCTGTAGTGGGCCGTTAATAGATTTTTCTCAATAATTAAAAATTCATAATTAAAATTTGGCAAAATACTAATTTAATCTTGTAAGCAGTATTTAGAAATTTAATACTCGAGCATATTTAGAGAAATATGTCTTTTTACTACCCTTTGTAGGAGTTATAAATGCCATGATTCATGAGCTCAAACTGAATGGTTTTATTATGATTAAATAAAATGATATTAAACAAATTCTTACAGCTGGCTCTAAATCGACAAAAGCCTATTTCCTAGTTAGACTCAAAATATACCTACTGGCCAAATAATCAATTTGATTATTATTATTATTATTATTATTATGACAAGTAATTCTAAATTTTTAAATTAAGCTTTTTTTACTACGCACAAATAAGTTTTACGCGATTCTGTCTAAATCACCGATAATTCGCATAAAACGGAAATAGTAAAGATAACACTCTGTATCTTATTGGCTTGGAAAGTCGTCCATGTTGATACCCTGGTTGATACTAAATGCCTCACTGGGTAGGATTTCAGAATATCAACTGATGGCGTCTGCAGGCACTTTAATTTTTAATTTTTTTAATGTTCATTGTATAATTTTATGTACTGCGAAGCAGTTTCGGCTTATGAAAAAATATTGCCTTCCTTTTCCTTTAGTACAAGGACGCATTTTTCAAAGAAGGACCACTATACTCTATAGGGTCTCCATAACTGAAAATTAATTAAAAATTTCAAAACATGTAGTTAATATGGGCCTATGTTCCATTTTTGAGCTTTTACTTGTCAAGTTAACGTGTTAACTATTGCAAAAATTCGGAGAAGCTTCAAATTATAAAACGTGGAATGATTTTTGATGTCATGCTACATCAGGGACTTACTGCTTTGGTATTAACCCGAAAATGAGTCGAGCTAATCTTGTCATTAATTTTAAGATTTTTTAATAGTTTGAATAGAGAATATGTCAATGCCACTATTACAAGAAGTGACTACATTTGACCATTTCGAATCCAGTTATAAAAATCCCATTATTTCGATAGACAAAGTAGCTAATACAATGGAAACCTCGGCCAGATAAGCAAACAGTAGTAATAAATTTAGCGCGCCACTAAAGATTTTTACAATTTTTTTATTACCTGATGTTGCATTCAACTCGGAGAATTTTTCAACGATGCATACGATCTTTGAGCAAATGGGGTAGCACAAATGCGGATGATAAATACTACCCTCAACAAAAGCCCAGTAAGTGGCGATTTCTATACGTTGTATCATTACGCTGCAAAATCGACACGCTGTGTCAAAATTGCTGAAATATTACTGCGTATACGTTTTTTTCCTCCACCTACAATACATTTACTAATATCGTTCATTTTTACAACCGCTGTTTTTCATCATCAGGGGCGCACTACATATAAATTAGGGGGTATTCATTTTTCTCTAATGTGACGTCTGTGCATATTTGTTCAAGGGGATTGCCACATGTGTTATGTACAGTTGACAGATCGCCTTGGGGTTAATATCGTAACGTGCCGCGAATGCGTTTAAATTCCATTTCGAAGACCTTATAAAAACAAAGTAAACCTAATTGAAACCAATAATTTTAGAAAATTGGGGGTGGTTTCGCTATTAGCATTTGTCGAGGCACTTCTTCTGTTTTCTTTCGCCAGACGGTAATGGATCTTCCCCGTTTTTATCAAAGATCACATTCCCGAGTATATCTTATCGAGATGCCACAAAAACATTTCCCTCTTAAATACGATGGAACGGATACATCTCGTGGGGATGTTTTTCCTCGACGATCCTTAAACAGTTTAAACTGCATTTTGTCGGGCTTTATAAAAATCTAAACTGCCGGTTGTAAATTTTTAAGACGTCTCGTGACGAGGCCCTTTAAAATGATCGAAAAGCGGGAATTGTCACCCCTTAATACTGACCACAGTAGTGATTTCGCATTCGGTAAGTTACGATTATACCTTTTAGTTTTAATGGCCTCCAGTCCCCCCCATTAAAACAAAATGTAGGCATCGCACGTTCCTAAATTATATATTTTTACACCTTCCGCATTAGCAAGGGACCTATGTATATCTATTTTTAACGCGCATTTTATTGGAACCATAATTACTAACGTTTTCGGTTAATTTCATTTTCCACTTAATCCGCGTCCTTAAATTTAATCACACTAAATTATAAATGACATTCGGGAATCTATTTCGACGCCGAATGGGAAATATAAAATTATACAGGCGCGTACGTTTAGAAACTAAAATATTCCACGACTACAAGTTTTATGAGCCAAGACTAATCCTGTTAGGATTTCGTGACGCCTTTATTGCATGTAGAATGTCATTTTTTTTTGTCAGCCCGCCATCTCACATATTATTTTTTAGATGAGTACAAGGCCTGTATTTTTTAACAAACCTATATCGTATATACCTCCACCCCTATAACACATAAAACAGTTAGTGTACGTTAACATGCTTTTTGTCTGTTTAACACACACAATTTGATTATAGAGGATTTATAAGTTGCAATAGGTTATTCAGACTGAGAAATCGCCCCCCCCCCCCTCCCCCTTTCCGGCTTATACCGCATTATTATATGGGTCAACATGTACCTTATATGCCAAACGACTTTTGACGTTCCCTAAAACATTGCAGCCTGTACCCTAAGAAATAAGAACTGGACTATTCGTGTAAACCTCTCTCCCCCATCTTGATGGAACCCAATGGAATTACTTCGATTTTGGTTTTTTGAACTGTTGATTGTTCGAGAATCATTTCCTACACTTCGTTTCAAATTACGGAAATAATGTAGTCGTGACACATATTTGCGGAACACAATGGGAAGTTTGATAAAAATGTTCGTTCAATCACACAGAATCATACTATAGCCATTTCAAAGGAATCGAGCGATATGTTACGCGGCCGTCCATTGTTCGAAAGGTGAACTTTTGTTAAAGTTGTGGAAAGGTCATCAATAGTTATAGAATTCTGGATCGAAATAGTTTCGTTTAAGAGCAGCTCGAAAATTGGAGCTATTAGGGCTTCGGACCTTTACAACTTTGCAATTATACATTTTCGTTGTTGAGTCGCAGTTTTAAGAACAAATAGTTCGCCGTGCAGATTAGGATATTGGATTATGAGAACTTCAAAATGAATTACGCCGTTTTTTTATGTAGGTACAGTAGAATAATTTCGAAAGCGAAATGTTTAGTCATGCACAACTCGTACAATTTTACATTCCATAAAAGAGGCCGAGGTCCTTTCCCCCAAGTTGAGGGTGCAATTTGTGTCCGTTTGATATTTTATTTGGGATAGATTACAATCCTTGTGCAGTTATTACCTAAACCATCGCAAGAACTTAACGATCATGGCGACATGCCTTAATTTTTGATATTTCTTGATTTCTTGATATTTTAAATATCGCCACAATACAAATAGTCCAGGTAATACAGAACATATAAGGACCCTAGCTTGCAAAATTAATGGTAGTTCTGGAAATAGGCTTACTTTATGTTTTTTGGTTTGCTGAATGTAAATTTTTAATTTCCCACCAAAAATTCCCTCCGCAACCCCCCCTCCCAAATCTTGAAAAATAAGAAAAAAATATGTTTTTTTAAGAAATCGTTTTTTGTGGTTTCAGAAGTAAAATACCCACATGTAGATATAGTATGCAACCAAAAACGTCATAAAAGATTTTTACGTACTACGCACGTAGGGGGCGCTGGCGAGCGTTGAAGTATGCTCATTGGCGACTCAGGCGCACTTCGCCTAACAACCCACGGCGTTCGCGTTCGCTCTCTCTTCACCCGCTTTATCTTTCGTTTTAACCCCCTCCCTCCTTTAATCTCTCTTATTTTTTAACATCTGGAAGTCAACCCTCAACCTCCAACTGTTCTCCACCTATTTTTAGACAAGTTCAGAATTAAGAACACATCTACATATTAAAAAAACTTTTGTTACTAAATTAAATTAAATTATAAAAAAAAGTTAAAAAAAAAGGAAGTTTAGAAGCGACTAATCTGACAATTCTTCCGTGTTTTCGGGCTTAGGAAAAGCTGGACCATGATCAAATTTACGTGATTTCCCCAAAAGTATCTCATCAGCTTGATGGATCACCTTTTCAAATAACAGTTCAAGTTCATCTGTTTGTCGATCTTCTTCATCCAAATCTTCCACGATATCTTTAGGGATATTGTCGCATGAATTGTTGCACTCGAGGCACATTATTGAACATTTCAACCCACTTTTTCTTGCCTTTTTTTACACCCAGGAGATTAGCTTTAGAATTAATTTTGGTGGAGCGGAAGGTTTAAAGGTAGTGACAGGAGATAGTCCGTAGCCAGTACTTTTCTAGCTCCATTTTTGTGGTTCCATGACATTTTCTAGCCCTAGTTGGACTTGATGGGATGTCCTGAATGAGTGTTGTTCAGTTGGAGGCAAAGAGGCTATATTGTGTTTTACAGCTAGTTAGGAAAAACAAATCTGAGTTCTAGACTTTAATAAATTTGGTTTTACTGCGACCGAAAATCGCAGACATAAACTCACAGCCGCTGAAAGCGTGTAAAAATAGTATATTTTTAGCCACTAGGTTTTCTTTAAGACCAAAGGATGAGTAGATCTGTTGTGAAACTTTGGTTTTGCGGGCTTCATGAAGTAAATATTGGCGGGTTGAAGAAGTGCAATTAATAGAACTAATAAATCTATATCTTCGCCGACAATAATCACCGATGGATGAATTGATGCCATTTCAATTGCTGCATTAACGATGAGACAGTCTGCGTTTTAGTCAGCTTATCGCACTGTTGCTTCCTTTTAATAATTTCAATGAGGCGATGTTTATTTCTGCTGTTAGATAAAAAATTTTCCTGGCCACCAAGGAGTCATAGATTCATCAAAAATTATGTCAACCGATGACTGCTTTCTTTCTCTTCGCAATCTTTCTGCGCTTTTCAGGGAAAGGGAATGAACAAACAAATTGAAAATGACAGTCACTCATAAATAGGCTAGGTCGCAAAAGTGGCGAAAACCACGCTGTTATCGTCTAATGCCCCGGCGTGCGTACGGGACCAAGGCGCTTGTTCTGAGATGTGCTAACGCCCTACTCATTCGCCCTACGTCAAAAAAATCTTTTTGTCGCAAATTTTTTCTACTTTCCAAATTTCCAGATAGCATTTCTCTAAAATACACAAAATAACGGTTTTAAAAAAACAATCTTTTTTCTTTTTTCAAAATTTGGGGGGGTTGCGGGGGGATTTTTTGGTGGTAAGTTGAAAATTCGGAGTCATAGACACAGAAAACATAAAACAAGCCTATGTCCAGAACTACCATGAATTTTGCATCCTAAAATTATATATTTCCTGGACTAAAAGTAATTTTTCCATTGTATTTATGTACGAAAAATATTGGATATTTTACAATTTCATAATTTATTTGAAAACTGTCATAAGTATACAGGGTGTTCATTTTATTTTGTCCATTTCGCGAACTACAAGGCCGGGTAAATTAGCAAACAATTTCTGTTTTACAACACTATTTTAATGAGAAAGAAAAAAAATTTTCGATCAGTGCTACACACTATTGGGCTTTGTTATTTTAAAGGTAACTGTATTTGTTTTATTTCTTTATTCGATAGAGAATTTTATTCTGAATTCAGTGATAAAATATTTGTATACTCTTGGATAACAATTTTTATGATACATCAAATGCGTGTTTAGATTTTGATCAGTTTTATTCCTGATTTTATTTTTATATGGTTAAAATAGACGATAAAAATGGATGTGAAAAACAATTACTTTGGAACAAAAATACAACAAATACATAAATGTACAATTACTGCCTAAATTGTCCCCCCTTTTCGGTAATACATAACTGTATTCTTCGGAACAAATTACTTCTTCTACGCTGTATCTTACATGCTGTAAATCTGGATACATGCAAACTTTACCCATTAAATAGCCCCATAAAAAAATTTTACCCGTTTATTATTTAACATGTTTACATTTTTGAAATCAGAAAAAAATCTCTATCAAATGACACAAAAAGTAAAAATGACTTCCATAAGAAAAAACAAAGTTAATGATGATTTGCTGGAAACGAAACATCAAACTTAAAATTTAAAAGTAGCATCGTGTAGAGGGAAAAAAGTGGCCATAATAATGTCATTTATTTCTAAATATATTTTTAAATAACTTCGGTAAAAAATAAAAACTATTTTGCAAATTTCGTTTTTTTCCGGATCTCCGAAAGTAGGAGGAATTCTTTTAGTTTCAAAACGGCATTTTGTTAAACATAAAAATACGCAACTTTGCCAAATTTAAACTACCTACCTATCTCTTACAGTTCTCGAGATCCCCATGGTGGCCCTCGAAAGTTAATTTTTTTGAGAGTTGACAATGACATCCATGGCTGTTCACAAAACCAATACCCATAGATTTAATGAATTAATTGATTGTATGCGACATGTTTCGACTTTAAACAGCCATCTACAGGCGAAGCTTAAAAAACTAAATTGTTCTGTTAAAGTCGAAACATGTCGCATACAATCATTTAATTTATTAAATCTAGAGGTATCGGTTGTGTGCTTTAATTATCATTCATTGATTTTTTCAAATAAAGCATGTAGAAGGGCGATCAAAATTTAAATCCTTCTCACGTAGTATCAAGTCAATATTGTAGATTTTGGAAGACCTTTTGAAATTCAAGTCAAGGAAGTCAGGTACAGGGTTCAAAAGAAAAGCACTCAAACGTAAGAAATTTTGAAAAATCTTGAATAACGAAAATCGAAAAAAAATGTTTCTCGAATTAAATGCGATAAATTTTGAGTGTAAGGGTAGATTCGTTTGGGTTTTGAATATTATTGGAGATTGATGGATGTGCAAATTTAATTTATCCGAGAAAAAGTATTTTGTGGTGGAATTTCACAAATAATTTTAAACCGTGTTGGAAATGAAGTCCGTCTTTTCTGCATCATTTGTGTTTTAATAGCCCTTAGCCCTTTGGTCCTCTTAACGAGTTCAGGTTTTTACGGCGCCGTGGGTGATCTCAAACCTGAACGGGAGGTTTAATATTTTGTCTAATAAAAGTGACCACTATTAGCTACACGGCAATACGTAAAATAGTTATTTGTAACAACTAGAGAAGAAAGTGCAGTTTTTCAACTCGAGTTCCAGGTTTGCCACAGGAGCGTAGAGAGTGTGTCAATTGAACGAGAATTGAAAAACACTTTCTTCTCAAGTTTTACACATAATTTTTTCTGAAACTACAATCAAAATTGAAAAATTATCGTATGCAATAATGAAGTTTGACACAGCAATCTAGATACGGGTATCTTTCCACTTTAAATGTCATTATTAAAATTAACGCCGCAATTGTTTTTTACTTTCCTCCCTAGAGAGGAAAATCACGTTTTTTTCACTCTTTTTAGAGACGAAAGCAGTTGTTTCTAAAGTAGTTTCAGAAAAAAGGTTTTAATTAAAAACATTTGCAAAATATCCTGTAAAAGAAACCAATTGAAAGTTTTGATTGATTTAGATATATTTGGTATGGCAATTTAGCGATGTCTTTTCCTAGCGAGTAACAGAGAATTCAGCATTTTGTAGTCAAATTTCAGGGAGGAAAAGAGAGAAAGCTGCCATAAGCAAACTGCATAGATTAAAGAGGTAAACTTCTTGTTAGCTATATGGGAGCTAGTCGAAGGCAATTAATAAGCATTTTTATTTCTGTTTAATTTTACAAATTTTGCTTTAGTTAAAAAAAAGGTTAAACAAACTAAGAGTTTCGCCCTTTTGAAATAAGGAAGCTTCGTGCAAGTAATATTTGAAACCCTATGTACTCACAAACATTAAATATATATGATATTGATTTCCTTCAGTTAATTCTGGTACATCAAAACCCAAGGGAACTGATATGTTATATCGTTCATGACTAGAGATTGTTATTCAAATAAAACAAATATGTTTTAAACATTGTTTCATATTGGAACGTAAATTTAATTTTTTTTCAACGAATTAACAATAAATTTATAACAGTCTTCAAAGGAATTGGTTTATAACAACTAAATTATTAAAGTATGATTTATCGCGCTCACACGTGCACAATTCATAACAGCGCCAACTATTTATTACTTCGGTGTTGAAATTGGAACTGACTCGAAACATACTTCGGTTTGCTTATATAGCAAAGAACATTCTTTGTAGTGCTCAAGGACGCTTCATATTGTACTAAAACAAACACGCCATATTTCCATGAAATATTGCTCTTTATCATCGATGAACCATCGCGGTTTGTTTGAAAATCATTTTTTGATTCTCTAATGGGTATTAAGATGCGTTAGAGTAACAATACCATGCTTTATATATAGATTTTCTAAAAATTATGAGCAAAAATGGTCACAGGATTGCTACAATTTTAGGCTAATTTGTCAAAATAACCTTGCAGTTCTGACGATATAAAGGCATTAGTAGATTTTTCCATATTTCCTAAGATCGCGACACTCCGGCTACAACTTTCTGTCTGGAAACGTTGCAGATTTCTTAATTCTCCCCCTTAAATATTACCACTTTAATCTTTTGGTCCCTTAACCTAAAATCGAATATTTTAAACGTCTCTTATGCATGAAAACCTTTGTCCAATACTTAGACTGAAGTTCAATTGTTTACCAAGTTAAAATTTAACCCTCGGGAGAATGTTACTTTCCTGTCGGAGCATCAATTTTATCTAAAAATCTTGGATACATTTTCCCCTACTCGCGCCCGATATTAAAATATCGAGCCTATTGTTAGTGGCAACTTTAGTAATTAGAATGTAGCCTAAAGGTTTTCTCATCTTTAGTGTTTTAATTAAGCTAATATATTAAATTTTAATTATCTGTCTTTTGGCGAAAATTTTCAATCGATCGATTGACTCGATAGTGTAACATTTGTCATTAGCCAAGAACAATAAAGCTTAATTTAATTGCGTTTGTAATTAACTTTTGCTCTAATCTGACCGGGTCCCCCTTTGCAAAGATTACAAATTAACATTGGAACTCCGTCTAATAAATCATGCTTCCGGCATTATGCAATTTATACTATACGGAAATGTGTAATAAAAAATAAGGCGATTACTAACTACTTCGTCATCTTGAAAAAGTTCAGCAATTTTATGAGGTTATAAAACGCGGCGATTTTCCGCGACACGGTGCGTCTAATGTGTGATACGTTCGAGCTTATATTAACTGAGTGCCATAATAACTGTACTAGAACGTAGACCCATTAACGGGAGCCGAATAGGGGTGTATCGTGACGTGTTGGTCCTTGGAGGGATGATTCTGAGATGTGGTCCGAACTCGCCAACTTGACGAGAGGGTTTCGTTTGTACCAAAAACCCCGCGACGAATTGAGATATGTTTGTATGTTCGAAAATCGTTCTATTCGAGTAACTCTTTAAAGCACAGCCAAATGTGTACTAGTGGCGGTCACCCTCTCTAGTACAAACAACTGTCGCGGTGACACAATGACGATGAGGGAAGGGACCTTTTTGTTAAATCCACATTAAAACGACTGGTTGCGTAGTCAATTATAAATATTGATCTGATTAAGATGTTTAGAAAACTAACCCTTGCGATTTCAATTGTAAAGTTCAAAGAGCTTCGTACTTTGCTTTATTAAATGTTTACAATTAAATCACGACCCACTTTCCCCTTCATTTCTATTTTTGGGACAACACATTAAAAAGTGTTAAGAGTAAGTTTCCATTGTGACAACGGATTTCTTTTCTATGGAATCGCCCAGTTTGGCATTTGAATTAACACTAAAACAATATGGTCGATCAGTTAACTCCGTTATTGCATTCTCCACCGAAAATCGAGTCGGTGCGCATTGCAGCCACCATATCCTGGTGCTAACAAAGTTATCCTTTTATGTGGTTAAACTTCGATATCCAACTCAGTACGTTGTATAGCGGCTGTTCCCTTATATCGTCGTTTTAATATTACGGATGGATTGGTATCACTTTTGAAACTATGTGGTTGTTAATGTTGTATATGTGTACAAGTTAATTAAACTAAAAGCTCTTTAAAGTTATTATAGGGTATTGATCTATATACCTGCCACAGTTCCACCCTTTTCCTCTTATAACGTTTTAGCAGTATATATATAAAAAAATATTTCAATCTACGAATTGGCTTTCTAATGGATGATTCGAAAGGTAAAATCTAGCCTTTATACGAAACCATTTCGGTTATTAGTTTTATGCAGCACTTACAAAATGAATTTCATATATCCGTACATGTACGTAGGTATATCAATTTGCAATAACCATTTTTAATCCTTTTGATGCTGATATAGTACTAAACTGTGGTTTCTCTTGGGAGTGCTGCCCTTACCCCTCATGTCCGTTCTCAAAGTAATCCGTTGTCGACGTTTCCCAGATTTTAAAATATTTCTGGTATCGAGGTATTTTCAAATTTGAATTTTTAGAATTAACCTAACTTTAGAATCCCGTGGAATTATTGCCATAAGAAACTTCAAGGTATACATTCAAAGTTGATTTTATCACAGCTAAATCACAGCGAACTATTTATTACTTCGACGTTGAAATTGGAACTATCCTGAAACGCAATTCGATTTGCTTATATAGTAAACTCGAGTGTTACCTCCAGATTTCTGGAATATTCGCTACAATATTTATTGCACGTCCATCAGACACTAGTGATCTGTAATGTATAATAGAAGGGTGCAGTGATGTAGAGAACAACAGCAATGTGCTTTTAGCTTCTGCTAAAAAATAAACGTTTGTACTACGAGTATACATGACGGTAAAGGAAAATACTATGCCTTTTTCTTTTGGACCGAAAAAAAAATTGTCTCAGATCGACCCGGAAAAAAAATTTTCTTATAGAATGTGGCCTGTAGAATCTATAATTTCAAACAGTTCCAAGATTGGGCTACTAGTTCAAAAGTTACAGCCCTTTGAATTTTCTTTCGAAATTGGTTTCTAGTCTATAACTTTTGATTGAGAAGTCTGATCGAAAAAGTACGAATTGTTTTGGATTCTACGCACCAAAATTAATAAGAAAAAGTGTTTTCCCGAGAAATTTTGGTGTAGTCGATTTTTGGTAAAAAAGGAAGGTTATATCTTCTACTTCAGATCACTCTTGGCCAGCGAAACCATGCGTTTTGAAGCTCCCAGAATCCGAATCAAACAAAATGATGTCGATCGATCTGTCTATCTACTCTGGAATCAAATTTCGTAGACAAAAAAAGGGCAGAATTGCGCATGCGCATGTGTGCGGGTAGCCACAGCAATTTTTTCAATTGAAATTGGTCCAGAATTTATACAAATTAGGTATGGCGGACAAGAAGACAAACTAAAATAGAGTGGATATTTTTAGCCAGCGATAACTATACAGGGTGCTCATTATGTATGGAATATGGTTTCTCGGTAAATATGGAATGTATACAACATTTTTCTATATGAAAGTTGTTTAACATTTTATTTCCCATAATAAGGCGGCATTCAGTTGTTTCTTTTTGAGAAAAGAAATGAATAACGAAAAACAATTGAATTTTTTTAAATGGCAGTGCAAATTTTTTTTCTTTTCGATGATGTAACGTAACAAAATTTTCAAAAAACATAACCAGGTCAATAACATTAATCTAGATATCCTACATCAAAATAAAACAAATGAACGTGTACGTTTGTTATTAAACTTTGATAACAAAATAAAATTAGCAATAATATGGTAACAAGCGAACACATTCATTTGTTTTATTTTGATGTAGGATATCTAGATTAATGCTATTGATAAATAAACATAAAGTAATAGAAAGATAATAATATAATAAGATCTCTATCAAATGAGCCTAATGGAAAGGTACACTGCCATTTAAAAAAATTCAATTGTTTTTCGTCACGCATTTGTATTCTGAAATAAAAACCATTGAATGGCGCCTTATTATGAGAATAAAATGTTAAACAAATTTACAGTTATATACTATATTCCACAAACCCTGGATACAAAAATTGTCACGAATCGTTGATTGTAAAAACATTGAAAAAATACAAAAAGGCAACAAAAAGACTGAGCCGAACTAAAACAGTTTTAGTTGTCGTTGCTGATGATTTTTTACGGTTTTGGAGTTTGTTTCAAATTGTTTTAATTCAACAGCCACAAGTATTGGGCACATACTTTTGTAAGTAAAGGCGCACTATTACACCCTCGTGTTGTTCTAATTACTAGGTACCTTCAGAGCTGCTAGAAGTAAAATGAAAAAAAGGATTCGCTAACTACTAAGTATTTATAATAATAGTCTCGCGGTGGTTTGTTCCCACTTTTGTTGTCATGTAACAAAGTAAGTTCAAATTCACGCTCATCTTCAATTACGTATCATTAAAACGTAACGAATTCTACTTTAAAGGCTGTTCTTTTCGTATCGATTCCGAAGTTAATGAGCGTCTTACTTTACCGTAGTTCATTATCTTAAATAAACTAATCTAAATAAATGGTATAAAGAGAGAAGAGAAACGCGACTTTTAAAACTGTATAGCAACTTTGAATGTAGATAAAACTTAATTTTTTACTTAACTAAACGCTCTCATTTTTAAGTTACTTCCAGTAAGCGAGGAAAAAACTTAATTAGAACCGCGTTTTAAACTAGAAAACGCGCTGTAATAATACTAAAGTTGATTACCGGAGAGTGTACTAAAAACAAGTAATATTTTTCCCAATGAAAGCGGCTCAAAACTCGATTTATTTTCATGCGCTTTTATCAGTTTCCCTTGTCCTGTAATGGGAGGAAAAAAATCGGTCCGTAACCTATTTAAAGTTGATGGTAATCTTTAAGGGTTAATTTAGAAGGCTGTGTACTCGCGCGCGCATTTAGAAAAATGTGACTCGAATGTTAAGAAAAGATAAAAATTCTTCAATATGTGTCTCAAATATTTACTTATTCTAGATTTACTGACGTATTTATTCAGAAAACTTTTGCAAGTTGCCAGAAAGTGTACGTAAACAAGCGGTTTTATTTACCCAAAACAAGAATTTATTCGTTGGTTTTCGGCGTTTTCTTTTATTCTTGCCAAAACTATGCTAAAGCTCAATAAAAATGCATTAATGCAACTCTTTTTACTTTACCCCTGTCAAGCGTCATTCCATCGATTATTTTCGAATGTTGTAAAATGAAGTATAGGGGATGTATTACATTAAGTGGGCGAAATTTATGTGTTTACTTCATAAAATTCTTATTATTGTCGCCATTTCATAGGTACTTATTTTCAATTGGCTTAAATTGTCTACTACTTTAACATAAAATTGTAATAAAATTTTGATTTCGTTGTTATAAAATTGTGAGATTTGTACTGCTCGGCAGTAAAGTGTCTTCTTGCCCAACAATTTTAGGTAATAATTGTGATATATGGGCGGTCACAAACTTTTCTTACCCGCTTTTCATTCCCTCCCTCGTAATTTCGTGTCACTGCACATCATCTTTCTTAATGCGGGCGCATCGGTAGTAATTCGACGTCGGACATGCCGTTTGTTGTATGAATTGGAGTTCCATCTGCTTGATTACGTTTTTCTAGAACTAACTGATTTTTCGCCAAGTTTCTCGTAAGGTATAATTGAAAACTTTTCGTAGGGGATGTTTTGTGTACCTACTCATATGGGCCAAATTAATTCCATCAGCTCACTAATCTATACAAGCTGAACCATTGAGCGGCAATTTTCAGGTTTTCTAGCCATTTTCAAACTGGTAGCTTGCGGATCACATTCAGTTTTAATTGCTTCAGCTTCTTTTGATTTTATGTTTCGTAATTTTCCTATATAGACTAAATCTCCTCCGTAATGTGGAATGCGGTCATAGTAAATTTCAGTTTAGCGAGTACTTTCGGCAATATCTTCTGCCATAACAGACCATAAAATGAACCATTATGGCAATTCTTAAGTATTTAAAACCCTTAACCTAGTAAAAGCTCAAGGTTCTGTGTGTGCGAGGGTGAGCCAGTGTAGCCTCTAAGCACCTAATTTGACCTAATCCTCTAAGCATTTTTGTGCTGCTCTTACTCGTTTTAGAGTAGTTTTAGCCGATTGTCTTTCGTATGGTGGGTTTGTTTCTTTCCCAATCACCCTTTTGTATGTATAAGGTTTATACTGAATGGTACCCCCAGGTTGTGCTCGATCGGCCTTATGTCCGATATGGGTTCAGTTACCTCTTTTATACAATCCTCCTCAAGAATTGCTAGGTCTCCTACAAGGTTGTTGGGTTTGAACCTCTTGGTTCAGTGCAGTGCTAGAGCGCTTCCCATCGGTTCATCTTCACAATTAAGTGGAGTGCCTCCATGGCGGCTGTGGGACAGGTGCTCATGGTTCCTGATATACTTAACCGGGCTAGGCTGCACTTGTTTTTGTGCAGCTGTCTGCTCAACTTTTGGCCACCGCCCCATTTCCTGCCGAGCAGCCTTCTACAGGCTTAGGATGCCAGTGCCGCTTTTTTTTATCACCTTACCCACGTTAACTTCTGGTCAAAGTTCACTCACACGTATTCGACCTCTTTACTAAGGTCAAGGGTGGTGCCCTCCATAGTGGGTGCAAGTATGTTGGCCTTCCTCTTTCTGGTAAAAGGCACCACCATCGTTTTGAGTGGATTAATGCTTAGGCTGTTATCTGTACTGTACAGGGTGTCCTATTAATAAAGGTTACAGACCATATCTATGGAACCTTTAATTGCAAAAGCTTGAGGAAAAAGATTTTGTTAACAAAAGAGGCCAAGAGAAATCGCTAGAAATTATTTTCGTGGTTCTAGGCTTGTCGCTAGGGGGCGTACGATTCATGAAAACCTTTCCCCCCTCCCCTTATATTTGATCAGCTAGAGTAATATGTGCTGCATCAAAACCATGCAAAATTTAGACAAGATTTCATTTTTTTGCTTGTTTGTTGGGTATATTTTAGGAAAAAAATCATTTTTCTACCTAACCATGAATGGTACGCCCCCTAGCGGTAACTCTACAAACTTGAAAATAATATCCAACGATTTCTTTTGGCTCCCTAACTCCGAGAATGAGGTCTCGTCTGATACACGCTAATTGGTTGAGAGAGTAATATCTAACACTTCCTGTCCAATTTCCCCCTCTTATTTGTGTCCGTGCTGCTCCATGCTACGTGGTGCTCGTTGGCATCTCAGCCATTCACTAGATTGATGTTCCTTCGCTTGCAGTGTTCCACCAGAGCATCTACTTTTCCTGTGGATATCCCCGCCGAGTCTCTCGGGAAGTCGGTCGAGGCCACTATGGCCCCTTTCCCACCCCCGAAGGTGACTGTGGGGATTTCTACTGCAACCAGTTCCTTGGAAATAGCTTACTTTGGGTTTAAGGAGCATGCCGTCCTCGATGCGCCCTTACTGCACAGGGTAAGTCAACGATTGCGCGGAGTAACAATGCCTTGAAGATAAGATTTTTCGATAGAGAGCTTTTTAGGTATTATGATATGGTTGAATATTCTCCACATTTTAAAAATATTTCGAATTATACAGGTTGCGCCCACAAAGTAGGGCGCCAAAATTGTACATTTTTTATAATAGAACGCCCTGTATTTGAATGCATTTTTAAATTCTACGTGTAATTGTACGTCTTTTTTATTATGTGGTTAATCGGCCCGTGTGGCACGGTTCAGTTAAAGCTGAACTGTAGTGTTAAGGGTCCCTGGTTCGAATCCTTCATAACTTTTTTTAAATGGAACACCCTGTATATTTTTCTGTCATCTTTTAGCTCCTCCAAAAACCTTCAACTTTTGGTAATAATGTCCTATACCTATCTCTGATAGTTTTCGAAATGTCTTGGTTTTCCTGGTTTTTATATTCTAATCTTAAATAAGTTATATGTAATTTACATAATACTGAGGTGGCCATGCAAAAAAATGCAATTTTTATCTATCTCGTCCAAAACGAACATCATATCGATTAATTTATTTTTCAAACAATTTATTTTAAGTCCAAAAACTGGAGAATATGTAAAAACATTTGACTACAGAGCAAATTTAATTTAACCCCTAATGTCATCCAGTCAGTGATATTAGTTTTTGTATGCATTTTTTTTTCATATTCCCCTAGTTATTATGTAAATTAGAACTTATTTCAGATTAAAATATAAAATCTAGGAAAACAAAGATATTTGTTTATGTTTTTACTATAATCAAATTTATTCTCCAATTTTTAGACTTAAATGAATTAATAAATATGATTTTAGCTTTGGACGAGGCAGATAAAAATTGCCTTTTTTTTTGCATAGCCACCTCAGTATTATGTAAATTACATATAACTTATTTGAGATTAGTAGAATTCAAAAATGCATTCAAATACGGGGGTTCTATTAAAAAAAGGACACCATTTTGGCGCCCTACTTTGTGGACGCACCCTGTATAATTCCAAATATTTTAAAATGTGGAGAGTATTTAACCATATCATAACACAAAGGCACTCTATCGAAAAATCTTATCTTCAAGGCATTAAGTTACTCCTCGCAATCGTTGACTCACCCTGTATGGTCCAATGGTCGGCAATCTATTGAAACGGAAGAGCCATAAGTGACAATTTACAAAATTTCCCAGTTTTTAAAGAGCAACTAAACATTTTCGGTTCAATATTATAGTATTCGGTTATATACAGGGTCCTGCAGCAGTGCGTCGGTCTTTCTTAGCTGATATCTGGTAAAAAAAATCTTTTGTGCAAATGTCAGCTATAGATGGTTGCGGGTCTACAGAAATTTTTACGGTGTAAATAAATAACTGATTTTTTGAATAGAACATCGTGCATATTTTTACTTGTTTCAATGTCATTTGTTCAAAGTTCTATAACTCTTCTTTTTCAAGTGGAACTACCACTATTTTATATCGCTATTCGATTGTCTTTTGTGTTCCCTGAAATTTTTATAAGGGGTGTCCCCGTAGTGTTTAAGTTATTCAATATTTTGCACAAAAGTATCTATCAATTAATTAATGACATCTTTATACATCAGTAGGCTGTAATAATAAAAAAACAAAAGAATACCAGAAAGTAAACGAGTATCATGAGTTTATTATTTGCTGCATGTGTACTTTAATTTCGTAATAAAATAAGATTAATTGAAAAGGTGAATTTCGAAAGAATGAACAAATTTTTTAGATATATGCGGAGAGTTGCAACTTTATATCAAAAGAGCCGCAGGTTGCCGACCTTTCATTAGAGAACCTGTAATTACACCCCTTATTCGCCCCCCATTTTCAAAAGTTTTACATGGCGCTGCTAGAGACTTTCAGAAACAGCATCTCGGGAAATAATTAATGACTTACGACAACAAAAATGTGACATTCATCGGGCACACCTTCAAGGCTACCTATTCCAAAAAAATTCCAGGCTTCCCCTAAAAGTTGTTCAACGCGGCAGAAGTCTGGACAGACGGACGGACGGACGGACACAATGCAAACAATAGTACATTTTCTTAATTCTTAAAAAATGCGCTAAAAATTGAGTGTGCTTAATACATTAGTATTTGGCTAGCTTGATTCTGGAGTAGAAGGAAACCAATGTTCATCAAAATAACATGGACTCGTACTCTAACTTTCTTATAAGTCCTCGAGTTTTAAAATAAGGCATGATATGATATTACTCTGCTTATTCAGTGGGACAGTAGGAGAGTGGTTAGGCAATTAGTCGGCGATTCTGGTTTTATTTCTGGACATACTAAACCCTACGTAGCAGCTTTACTCCACTAAGTGAAGGCGAAGGAGCATAATTATTTTAGAATGCTACCGTTCCATACACTATCACACAGCGCGATAATTATACATAGAATATAATTTCAACGTTGTATGACTGAGATTTTATGTTACATTACTAATGTTGGTTGTAATTCTGAACAGAAACTGAAAATATCTTGGAACACCTAGAAGCGCCGCAAAGGGGTGGAGCAAATAAATTCGTAATTTGTATTTCACAGCGTTCTGAACATTTTTTTCCCCAATTCTCAATAAATTTAGCTCCACTACGTTTTTGCGCACTAAACCTCTAATCTCAACATATATATCGTCACTCCAAAAATGTTCACATTTTTTCGTCACTTTCCTACAGCAGCGCCAGCTTTCTTTGCCGTTAAAATTTTACATTACACGTAAATTATTTGTTCCTTCTTATTAAAAGACGTCGACGACGTGACTTTTTCGTAAGTTCTTTAAATGCGACTACGTAAATTAAGTCGTAAGAAGTTTTAAAAACTCTCTCTGTACCTAGTTAACTCATCGAGTTAATGGAAAAAGTTTGTCTTTAAAAAGTTACCTGATACAAATTACCTATCGCCATCGGCTTCTACTTTTCATAAACATATTCAGTTTCGATGCAATAGAATGACCGCGCGCGGATGGAAATTTTCAAACTTTTCTCCGAGTTTTCCATGAAACTGTATCAAGGATGTTACTTCAATTACTTTGGTTCCGAACTTAACCGCGTCGTTTTTCGCGTTTTATGTTCGATTTAATTTCCGTGTTTACATTTATGCAAGATTGTAACGTACGGGGACCGAAGAGGAACAGAAGGCCAAAATGGACGATTTGGTGGCAGATGTTGCTAAGTCTAAACGATAACAGATACGACGATTAGCCCAGTTCTATTCGATTAGAATGATAAATTACATCTACAAACGGTTACGGTCAATATAGAAGTTCACATTTGGAGATAAAATCGTACAAATAACTTTAATGCGATTCCCGAAATTTTTGCCGGGGGAAAAAAGTCGAAGGATTGCAGGCATAAAGTGAAGGGAAAAAACGACGGCGATCACATTTTCCTGATTTATTTACCAATTCACTCTGTTAACTGTATACATTTCTTATTAAACGAGACAGTGCTAATAAACGCGATTTTATATATCGGTCCTTTTGTCGCCAAACGACTTTGTTATTTTGCCTTAACCTCTTTTGAATCAATTCCATTTAGTAAGATTCGTAAAAAAAATCTATCGATGTTCCTATACTTCACACCCCCGTGTCAACGGGAAGTTGTGGCTGTAATTCCAATCCCCTTTCAATAAGACTAACCACCGGGTGGCCTGAAGATGATCACTGGGGTTTTCTTACTTTTAACGAGTTTATTGTGGGCAACTCTGTGATTAGGCCAAAAGAAATTAGCAAACTTCCACGTGAAGCATTATGCCGGACAACGTTTTTTCATCTTTTGCTGGAACTCAACATTAAAAACACATCAAATGTATCTAATTTCATTGAACTTATTCCTCATTAATAATTTCAGAACCAATCCTTTTTGCTTTAGTTGTCGCCTTAGTTACTTTCCATTTTGCTGTCTTGCTACTTTTATTTCCGCCTTTACCTCTACAGATTTAAAGAAAACTTCCAAATCTTAAATACGCTTACGAGCTGGGGGGAAACAACTTTGAATTTGTGGTGTACACCCCTCTGAATTAATTTGAATTTACGTGAATTTATTTGAATTAGCCTGAATTAATTAGAATTAACGTGAATTAATTTGAATTTGAATGGTTGGTGTACACCAAAAATGGTACTTGTTCTCCTTAAAGATTCGTTTCTAAAAATCATCGATTCCTGAAAAAAATTCCCTTGTAAATCCCCAGAAAATTCGCTTCAGAAAAATTGGTTGCGCTTAAAAAATCGCCCTTGGTATATTTCATCCCTAAAGGCTTGTTCCCGGAAAAGTTTCTCACTGGAGATATTCGCTATAGAAAAATTCTCATCCTGAAAATGTAGCCTCGAAAAAATCACTATTGTTTTTGATCTTCAAAGACTTGTTCCCGGAAAATTTCTTCTGGGAAAATTCCCTATGGAAAAATTCGCTTCCGGAAAATGTAGGCTTAAAATTCTTTCCTGGATAATTTTAATTTATGAAAAAAATTTATTCTTCATATTTTAATAATAATTTTTACATTCAATTAAAAAAATTAATTTTATTATTTTTCCAGATTTCTATAAATAAATTTTAGATTATCGAAACGTTATTGGTACTTTCAAAGTAAGCAAAACATATCATGAAGAATAAATTTTTTTCATAAATCAATATTTAAAAAAATAATTCCCTCTTGTATACTCCATCGCTTTACACACTGTATATAATTATATATAACAAATTTTTGTCTTGGAAATTTAGCCTCGAAAAAATCACCCTTGGAATATTTGACATTAAAAACAAGTCTCCCCATGGGAAAATTCGCTATGGAAAAATTCATGTCCTGAAAATTTAAACAAGAAAAATCGTTTTTGGAAAACTTTCCCTGGAATACTTGCGTGAAAAATTTGCCCCCAGAGAATTTAGTCTCGAATATTTGATCCACAAACACTCGTCCTGATAAAATTTGTCGTGGAAAATTCGTTTCTTGAAAATACGTCGATTCCTGTAAAAAATCGCCCTTAGAAATCTCCTGAAAATCGCTCTCATAAAAAAAGGCTCGTAAAAGTCTACCTTCGCATTCAACCCGTAAATTCAAACAGGGAATATTCGCTTCTACGAATTTTCCTCCTGTAATATTTGTGCGAAAATTTCACCCCCAACAATTTTCGGGAGGGTTCTTCCTGGAAAACTTCTTGCCAAAAAAATTCGCCTACCGAATAAAGTCGTCCTTGGAATATTTGACGCCCAAAAACTACAAGGAAAATTGTTCTGAGAAAATTCGCTGTGGAAAAATTTACCTACGGAAAATGTAGGCTCCAAAAATTGCCCTTGAAACATTCGTCCAGAAAAGGAAATTCATCTGGAATACTCGCTTAAAAAATTCGCCCCGGAAACTTGCGTGGAAAACTTGTCTCCAGAAACGTACAAAAATCGCCCTTGAAATATTTGACACACAAAAATCGTCCCCTCAAAATTCGTCTTGGGAATATTTGTCGTGGAAAAATTCATTTCCAGAAAATTCGCATACGGAAAATTTTAGCCATTTAGCCTTGGAATATTTGGCACCGTCTGCACCGTGGGGAAATTCTCTATGGAAAAATTCTTGTCCTGAAAATTTAAGATTGATAAAATTGCTCTTGGAAAAATTTTCCCTGGTATACTTGTGTAAAAAATGTGTCCCAGAAAAAATCCGCCATTGGAATATTTTACTCGCAAACTTCTAGTCCTGGTAAAAATTTGCTTTGGGAAAATTCTAGATGGAAACAACTTTGAATGTTTGGTGTACACCCGTCTGTATTAATTTGAACTAACGTGAATTAATTAGAATTAACGTGAATTAATTATAATTAACAAGAATTAATATCAATTAATGTGATTCAGTTTGAATTAACGTAAATTAATTCGAATTAACGTGAATAAATTTGAATTTACGTGAATTAATTTGAATTTGAATTTTTGGTGTATATCAAAAATGATACTTTTCTTTCTTCCACAATCATAGAGTTTAGTATTGCCTAGGATCATGCAAAATCAATCAAATCAATTAAAACTATTAAGATTCCGGATCTGAATATGATAAACAGTAAAAACTGTGATTTTAAGTGGGCCATTCGGAGTATTTAAGGAACGCTTTGGAATTTCGATTCGGGACACATTGTCTTTTTAGTATAATCGATCAAAAGGAATCATTTAAAAATATGTTCAAGATGGCCGCTTTTCCGATTGTATCAGAACGATACCTGTACTTTATCATTTCAAATGAGTATGGTAATTTTAGATTGTACAGTATGGGTTCTGCTTAAAGGGGTGATGGGGGTAGTTTAAAAAATAAGTCATGGATTCGACGGTATTTTTTATTTTCCCTCTTTAATAAATATAGCCATTGTAAGTTTCAAAGGCCCACATTGTATATTTGACCTTTAGAATAACGAGGCAAACCAATATTTACGATTTGAATAATTCAACGAAATTTAGAATCTAATAACAAATTTTACAAAACCAAAGCAGCCATTCCAATAAAGAAAAAGGGGGGGCAACGACCAGTACAGGTCGTTTTACAATAGATTTTGACACATAGAATCCACAGACAAAGCAATCCGAGCGCCAAATTCAAGATCCTGAAAAGAAGAAAGGAAAACGACACTTTCTAATAGATTTTGCCCTGTAGAATCCAAATAAGATGCAACCACACAACAAGTTTTACGTAAAAATTTAGGGACTCTAATCGATTGGATTGCATCGATAAGTTTGTAAGCGAAAAAGGAGTAGATGGAATAACTTTTGTCACATCTTTTCACAATCGATCTGACAGAAATGGCAGCCAATTTTACACTAATTGGCTCAAATAGATTTTTAATTTAAATTGTAAATATAAACGTGCGGGCCTTTTATGAGTACCCTCTTCGGACACTTCTTTTTTAAGATAGTCCAGACGATTCATTTTGCTTTTGAGACTAATCTTCTCCGACAAATCGTTTCCGAGATACCAATCACCAATGGATACATTACTTTCAGACGCACCATTCACTCTTTGTGAGTAGTCTTCTCCGATAATCTGTTCTTGAGATATAGGGAATTATATGCGATCACGATAAGGGGTCGAGGAGGAAGGAAATTAATTCTTTTCGTAGAGACCTTTCATTAGAATAGCATGAAGGGTACCCGCGTGTGGTCATCTCCCCCCCCCCCCCCTTTTCAAAAGTTTTACCACTAAAACGAAACCCTACCCTTTGAACACTATGGATTTGCATTATTAGGGAAATATTGACAGCATTAAAGTGATTTTTACTACTAAACAAGTGAGTAAAGTGACAATACAGGGTGTTTGTTAAATATGCGGCAAAAATTAAAAAGGTAATTCCTTGCTCTATTTTAAGCAAACTGACAACAGAACCAATCTCTGTTGGATAAGGGGAGTGGCGAATAGAATAGATGAAATACAGGAACTGACGAAGCAATCTAGTTGGCATTGGGTGCCAACAGTGGATAATCACAAGATATGGGACCAGAATGGATGGAGAGATGGTACAAGGGCTTATTTATATAAAGAAGAAAATGAGTGGCCAAAGGAGAACGTTCGAAAAATATATCCAGAAGACCTAGAGATAAAAGAAGCAAAAATATTAGTGATAGCTGAGAATGAGTAATGAGTATATTATGGACCCAGAGATTTACTCGAATTGAACTTGACAATTGGAGAAATTGAAGAATGTGAAAGATTCTGGATACAGAAAAACCAAAAAGAGAGATTCAGGAAAGAGAAAGCGATGGTTCACAAATAAAGAAGAGAGAAACGTAAAATCTGGAGACTGAGTTTTAATTGTTAAAGAATGAGTGGTTGAAAGGAACAGTGGGAAAAACTTACCCACGCAACTGTGCGGGTAGTTGACGTGAAGCCCCAATTTTAAACCTAGCGAAGACCACCCTTGTTGGCGCACACTTGGGTAGTAAGTTTTGGGGGTAAGGATAAATAAACAGTCCCTTGACTTTCTGAAAGGTTTTTTAATTCATCTTTGGACGGGAAAACTATAAGATCACTTACTTCGTTTTAAAGAGTATATGACTTATGTTAAGTACAATTTAAGTGTCCTGACGGATAAGGATGAGATGATTAATTACAGTATTGCTTTCGAAAACTAAAAATTTCAATGTAGGAATAATTTCCAGTTCCATTTTTTCAATTTACTTCTAATGGAACGTTTTTCAGCGACAAAGGGATGTAATATTCCAAGGAATTTACTTTAATATTTTAAGAGTAAACAATTCTGGTAAAAAGTAGTGAAATTAATAGATATGAACTATGAATGAACTTCTGCGCGTATTACAAAGCAAAGCCCGTTATTTTCGCAAACAGTTTTCCACTTTCAAAAGGAAAAAGTTTGAAAGCAGTAAACGTTTCATATTCATTACACTGAAACGCTACAATAACACTTTTATGAATGTAAGGATTTCGTCATATAATATGCCTGCTGTTTTGTCTTACACTGACCATGACGGAAAAGTCCTTCAATTCTGTGCTTTTGACACTTGGTGACTTTACTTCAGGCATCCGTTACAGGACGCCTGGGAGGATTGAAACCGTTAACGTACCGGAAAGATGTAATCACAAGCTGCAAATAAACTGCAGGTAACTTATTCTCGTTCAAACAATCTTCCAATTTATAAAAATGGATCCATAAATCTGACAGAGGTAAACGGCGCTTTAACGATAACGACTTGCTCGATGCAACCCTTAAAGAGTGTTTGCAGCAAGTTTCTCTAGGATCCCTTACAGCTCAATTGGAATCCATAATAATTGTGAATCGACTCGGTAAACGAATTAAAGGCCGATTCGATGCATGATCAAATAACAAATGTAAAAAGTTAAATTGACAGTTCGTTAACTTTTTTTTCTTGGGGAAAACGTTCATCTTTGTTACAGACATCAATTTGTCAATTTTAAGATCTTTCCCGAGCAATAATTTCGCTCCCGGCGCGAAGACGAAGGCGGCGAATTTTATTAGAAGTGCCGTAAAAGTGATTGAAATTGGAATAAAAGTTTCTAACAAACGCAAACGTGTTTCAAGGATCTTCAATCACGGGATGATGAACACGTTTAGTTCCGGAGAGAACAGTGATTGAACTGCAGGTGACAAGCTCCTGATTGAGATTCGGCAAACGATATATCGCGACAATCTCATAACCTGTCAAGGCGCATATTAGTTGACAAAATTCAGTTTAAGCGGTGCGTTGCCTCCGAGTAGGAACGGATTGCTTGCTTTATATAATTATCGAGAGGATTCCCTTTAGCGTATTCCATCATGCGATTGATAGAAAATTCGCAATTTAGCTTACCGTAAATACGTTGTTATATAGGCGGCGGCCTCGCTTCGCCTTTCGAACGTTACAAAAAGAGATATGGATTTCGAAGCTTTTCCCTTCGACGCTATTTGAATACCTTTCCAAAGAAAACCGGCATCGACCGCGCTCAAATCTAGCAATGTCCTACGATAATCCGGAAATGGAGTGACCATTGTTGCTTTTAGCCCTTACGGCCCCTACAAAATTACCTTCCTCTAGAATCACTTCGGCTTATTTAGGAAATTTTTCGCTTCCAGCTTAAAATAGGTGTATAGTTCGTTTCTTTCTCCCCATTTTATAATCTAATGTCGAATAAGGAAAAAAATATAAATTGCGGCGGGCCCTGCGGGCTTTTAAAAGAATAAAACCATTTCGTAGCTCCCATCGAAGAACTAGAAAACGGCAGACAATGTAAGTAAGTGAGTTCACTTGTAGTCCGGTATTAAATTAAGTGAATGGCGACGCAGGTAAATACGACCGCAAAAGCTTTTTTTTATTTTACATAAGGGTGCATTGTGGTTGTCGCCAAAATGTTTTCGGAGTATAAACAGGACAGGGTAGATGTGCACTTGTCACATTCGGCTTGTTTTTGGGGGTAGAATCTATGGGCTCGTACTCATCCAGTCAAATACTATTATATGACCCAGTAACATCCATTGATCACAATTCATTTGGACTTACGGAAAACGAGCCCTTGAAACTAGCTCAAAGGTTTGGGTTCATTTAATAAATCTACGAAAAAGCAAATGTATAGAAATTATTCTCAGAGAAGAGCATAATTGCTTATGCACACAGTAACCACTCACGTACGTTTATGAGGTGCCTTATGACCGTTTCCTGTATCATAAAGATGTCCACTATAAAAATATTGAGTGCAAGAAGTTTTAGTAAACGGCTTAAGTTTCATTAAACTTCGAAAAAGAGGTGAACTGAATTATAACTGTTCTATGTACATTTTAGTTAAAACGAGCCACCCTGTATAAGTCAGTTGATATTGCAGTAATATAAAATCGCAATATACGTCAACTTTGGTTTTCAGATGGGCACATTTCTGCGTAATACAATAATGTAGGTAATTTGCAAGGTAGAACTCTTGACCTTATTTTATCAAGCTGTCTATGCCATGTTGAGCACGATGATTTCGCTTTAATTAAGGAAGATGTATACCACCCTGCTTTGGATTTTACTTTACAACTTACTTATAAATCTTCGGCTATATTTCCCATCAACGCGTCTTGCAAAGTGTATAATTTTGCAAAAGCAAATTTATCGCAGTTGTACCACGATCTTTTAAATGTAAACTGGAACTTCCTTAACGAGTGCAGTGATGTTAATGTTGCCTGTTCAAATTTTTATAGTGTACTTTATTCGATTTTTGATATACATGTCCCTAAATTTAGATCTAGGAAAAAGTTATCTTACCCACCTTGGTTTACTACGGAAATCATACAGAACCTCAAGCTTAAAAATTATTTTTTCAATAAATATAAGAACTCTAAAAGTAACTTTGCGTATGCTGAATTCAAAAGACTTCGATCTAAGATTAAAATGATGTCCTCTATATCCTATAAAAATTACGTTAGCAGTATATTGAATACTCAATCAGCAAAGATCCTAAACGATTTTGGTCATACTTTCACAATAAAAGGGGTACTTCTAGAATATTACCAGCATATCAAGCGAAGAAATTATGTCCTCTATGTCTAAATTGAAATCTAAAATGACTACAGGTCCCGATCAAATCCCCAGTTGCCTTGTCAAGGAATTTGCAGATGCCTTCATATATCCTTTACTCATAATATTTAACCTTTCTCTTAAAACTTCGACGTTCCCTAACTGTTGGAAGGAAGCTCGCATCTGCCCGGTGTTTAAAAATGATGACCCAACTATAATATGCAATTACAGACCAATTAGTATACTTTCTAACTTTGCCAAAATACTAGAAAATATATTATATTCGCGAATCTATCCCCAAATTCGAAATTATATCTCTCCAGATCAGCATGGCTTTATGGAAAATCGTACAACTATCTCAAATCTGTCTTGCTTTACACAGTTTGCTTCGGAAGTATTGGATAATCAGGGTCAAGTGGATGTAATATACACTGACTTCTCCAAAGCATTTGACAAAGTAGATCACAGCTTGGTGCTGAGCAAATTGGACAAAATTGGTTTCTCTACTTCGCTTCTCCGACTGTTCGAATCATACCTTAGTGGTAACACCTTATTGTGCAATACAAGAATTACATATCTGACTCTGCTGTGGTTACGTCAGGAGTTCCGCAAGGATCTAACCTCGGTCCCCTACTGTTCTTAATCTTCATAAATGATTTGCCTTCTCTACTTTCCTGTAACACCTTATTATTCGCTGACGATTTAAAGATTTTTACATCCATTTATAGTAATGATGATTGCGTTTACCTCCAAACACAAATAAATAAACTTGGTGAATGGTGTTCAAAAAACAACCTTCACTTAAACATGTCTAAATGCAAAGTAGTTTCGTTTTCAAGAAAATCTCAACCTCTTTTACATCCTTATCAATTTAATGATATTCAGTTTAAACGATGTACATCGGTCACGGATTTGGGTATTATATTTGATCTTAAACTTTCCTTTTCGGAACATATATCGGTGACTATTGCTTCTGCTTTAAAAATGCTTGGCTTTATTATCAGAAATTGTCGTGATTTTTCCAATATTTTTGCTATCAAATCTCTATATGCTGCTTATGTGCGATCCAAACTAGAGTATGGTTCTCTTATTTGGTATCCTTACTATGACTGCCATAAAACAACCCTGGAAGCAGTGCAGCGTAAGTTTCTGAAGTTTTTATCGTTTAAATTGGACAGAGTTTATCCCGCGATTGGTACTGATCATCAACTACTGTTATCTCGATTTCAGGTACATTCCTTAGAAGTTCGCAGAACTCTGTCAAGCCTTAACTTTCTCTTCAATTTGTTACACAATAATACAACGAAATATCGAAGATCCTCAGTATTACAATAACTTTTAACGATAATTTATTTTAATGTTACAAAATACATCAAATTATGTCTTGGCCATTGAGATAATGCTCTTTAATCTTGTTTTTGATCAAAATCCATGTGGTCGCCAAAAATAGATCAAATTCATGTTTTGATCATTGAGATAATGCTCTTGGTCTTTTTCCCAACGTTCTTGGTGCATAAATAACGATTTTGACATGTTTTGATCAAAATTCATGTGGTCGCCAAAAATTAGATCAAATTCATGTTTTGGTCATTGAGATGATGCTCTTAGTCTTTTTCCCAACGATCTTGGTGCATAAATAACGATTTGACATGTTTTGATCAAAATCCATGTGGTCGCCAGAAATGCATCAAATTGTATTGCTTGAGCATTGAGATAATGCCCCTTGTCTTTTTCTCGACGATCTTGGTGCATAAATAACGATTTTGATTATTTTGATTGAATAATCTAGCGGAAGTCCCAACCCGATACATGACCTAGGGAATTGAAATATGTTGATTTCTATTATATTGAGCCCGTAGTTTTTCCTGTTCCCGATTCACCTCGAAGTCCTATAACTTTGTTCCTATTGAACCAGCTTCCTGAAAATCAATAGCGGTCCGTCCTTAATGTCCAAAGAACCCGTACACCAAATTTCAACTCAATCGGCCACTTTTAAAAAAGTTAGAGCGCACACGGGACGGACGGACGGACGGACAGACACAACAAAATTATAAACTCGCTAGGAGCGTTAATAACCTAGATTGTCCAATCTCTTCTTTCCCTCATTCGGTTCCATGTGCCACGTTCTTCGGCTCGTAATGTATATACTTTCAATTGTGCTAAGGCCAATACAAACTTACTTTGTAAATCATCAATATTTGTTATGGTAAGCAACTTTAACAAAATTGCTAATATGTGTGACATTAACACTTGCTCAGTATCTGATCTTAAAAGATTGATGGAATATTTTTAATCTTATTTTTAATCTTATTTTTAATCTTGTTTAAGTTTAATATCATTTAATTTGGTTTTTATTAGGTTAGCGGTTAAGATATTAGTATATTTAGTTATTGTGCTTTCTTAGATTAGTAATTGTCCTATAATTGGAATTTGATTCTGTTGGGCAATAAATCATATTATTATTATTAAAAATTCGCCCCTTGTCAATAACCCGCCCACTACAACAACCCTCATGTAAAAATACTCTTTTAAGATTAGAGGAGCCGCAGCCGCTAAACGGGAATTTACTCGAGCGTCGTAGGGACCTATTGAACTTTGTAGATTAGATAAAAGGTATGGTGTACATCCTTCTCCTGGTGAAAGGGTGCGTCTACACTTTTTTAAATAATGTACTAAAAAAATAGTCGCATGAAAAGTGCCTCAGATATTGATAGTGTATATGCTCATGTGTCTCTGATATTGTAGTAATTTGCCGGTGTGCATGGTGGGGGACACTGTACGAAAATGTAGAACACAGGATTTATTCGAGCACGTCAGTTATTTAGAGGGGATGTTAAGTGAACCCAAAGAAACTCCCATTTAAAAAAACTGACAATTTTTGAACGTGACGCAAGCTCGAAGCAAGTTTGTGACTCTCCCATTGTTTACGCCACCCTCAAATAGTCAGATTATTGAAATGCACACTTTTGCACACGTAGTCAACCAACCTAAACTTTTTTCGGACGTGCTCGAGTATTTCTAACGACAGATTTTCTATTCTGATGGCCTGCCCAGGATCCACGATCCTATGTTAAGGGTTTATATGTAGTGGAGGTACTGAGCATGGCGCAAGGTATCTTTCTTTATGTTAATCTACCGCGTTTGAGTAAATCCCAAAATCCCCTATTGGGCTCCCCTACTATTACATATTCCCATTTGAAATAATCAATATCTGGGTTGTTATGGGTATGGGGTGAAGAAATGTGTTCCCCTGGAAACTGTAGTTGACCCGTTTTACGATCTCTTTACGGTATTTAAATGATTTGTTAAGGGTGGCTGGAAAGCTAAGTATTTCAATGTTTTAACACACAGCAATCCGCAGAAGATGGCGCAATAGCATTATTTCTTCTTTAACTTACGTGAAGCATAAAAAACACTCCTTACTCACTTGTTTTAAAGGACCCAAAGGATCCTCTAGTAAACATCACTTCTGACTTTAATTCAGGGCAACCGCGAAGGCCGCCCCCCAAAACTGTATGCACGAAATGTTTACTTCCAAAAAATTTTGGGCCAGGGTATTTACACCCAATCAAATTCAATGCACCCCTAGTAGCTCATAAATAAAAATGAGGTTCCTCACCCCAACACTTTTGATGGGCTAAGGTTGTGTCCGTGGTAAGGGGAATTCCCCCTGTTGACATAACAAAGGAGTGACCTTGTTTTGTGGTGCAATAACGGGAAAAAGGTTGTTGTTAGATATGTGTAATTGCAAACCTACGCTATTTTTAAAAAATGCCAAATGAGGAATTTCAAATTTTACACAGAAGAAAAAGCAAAGCATTCAAGCAAAACAAAAAAGTTCTATACTTACATAGTGATCTTGTTTTGTGGTGTTTGTTGTACCCTGAGATTTGCACAGTGAAAATACGTTTCAAAACTTTTCGAATTTAATTTTATCGCATAAGTTCAAATTCATGGGCGTTCTTAAAAAAACACAAACTATCGAATAAGTTGAAATCGCAAAACTGGGAACTGGATCAGTTTGTCAATATTATTGTTCTTGCAAATAAAAAATTAGTGAAGTATGAATAGCTAAAGGTGCAACCTTTACTTTTATATGATATAAGTCGGGCATTATGAGTCCTCGTTTTAACTAGCAACTTTGCCAGTTCTGAAACGTATCTCAAATATGCTCCTAAAATTAAAACCTTTTATTTGACACAAAAAGCGAGGGAAGAGAGGTAAGAAATGTTATATTAGAAACCTACGTTGCTCTTAAAAAATGACAAATTGTTCATAAAAGTTTATAAAGGAGGAAAAACAAAGCGATCATTCATAACAAAAAAATCTTCTGCGCTTACATACAACGTTCCTAGTTGATATTTATGAAAAGTCCTTACTTTTTCAAAGTTTACACAATAATCCCACGCGTAAGGGATGCACAGATAATAGTGTCAACTCTAGAATAATATGTTATTGTTAACGCGCCTTTAGACAGTCGAATACTAACGTAATTTTCCAAGCGCATTTGAAAAAAAAAAGAAAATGGCTGCAACAGTGAATCTTTTCAAACTACAAACACAATAGGTAGAAATAAAATATGAATGAGAAATTGTATGATCATTTCTATTCATTTTTTATCAATTTCTCCTCTCATCATAGAGTTTTCAAATAAAAACCAGGAAAACGGTAAGTACAGAACTTTTTTGTTTTGCTTGAACGCTTTGATTTTTCTTTTTTTTTCAATTTGAAATGCATACCATAAAAACAAACACCTAATCTTCCTCCAGTCTTTATCTTAATAAGTGGTGAAGGTGCTTGTTTTTATGGTATAATATAATAGCCAAATAGGAGCATGGATACATTTAAACTTTGAAGTGCATAATTTATAATTTTTTGCTTGCAATGTGCCAAAGGTTTTTGCAAAATCAACTTATTCGATTGTTTATGTTCTGTAACGTATTCTAAATCTTCCTAAAATTAACTTCTGAAGAAATGGTCAGGGATCATCCAAATTAATTAAAATCTTTGCCTCTCTATGGATTTAATAAGCAAAAAATGAAAAGAAGAATTAAGCTGCCTTGGTAAGAATAACTTAACGTGCAACCTTCCTTTATCTGAACGTACGTTTTTATTGGGACGAGCACAAGGATATTTTCCTCGGAAGAAATTGTTACAAACACGAGCTTTTTCACTAAATTTTCCGAGAAGATTGTCTTTGGGAGACGGTTCCTTTGTACATTGCTTTCTGCAGAATATTTTGACCCTTAAGAAACCTCGTCCTCTGAAGGTTTTCCTACGGAAAATTCGCCCCCAAAATGTTTCTCTCAGAAAATTCGCTGCACATTAACTCCCCTCGGTGGATCCATTAACATACATTTGGTTGTGTAACTTTTTCCGCGTAGAAAACTTGCTCCAGGTCATTCTCATTTGAAAAAACGCGTTCTCGAAATAAATTAATCCCCTACAAGATAATGTAATATTAATATCGAAATAAATTAATCCCCTACACGTATTACTCATTATTACAGTCACAGTAACAGTTCAGCTATTCAGTTCGGAGCAGGTTTGTTAGGCGAAAATACCTCGAAGTAGGTGTGAGGGCGAATATTCCATTCCGGTGAAAGTTTCAGGAGAATATTCAAGACCGGATTTCGTAGGGAGAAGGCAAACATTCTAAGGGGAGAGTTTTTATTGAAGCGAATTATTGGAAGCATTTTTTCCCTATAATCATTTAAATTGTATGATGTAAGCCAACTTGATGACCCTATTTAATATCATTTGGCTCACTCACTTATAGGTTTTAATTACTTCAACTGACTAAACAGCTCCGTAGATTCCATACTTCATTTGCTCTTTTTGAGCTATATCAAACCTTCGCCAGTCGATTTCTGAGAGTTCAAGGATCAGTGCTTTTGAATATGAGCCGGATTAAAAGTCTGGTTTTCAAATGCGAGCTGACTGTCAAAAAATCGTATGCTATTCTTCGTATCTTATTATATGGATCATCCCTGGTATCATCTTATTTTCCAGCATATTGATAGCTTGCTAACTTTTTGTTATCCTCTCATATACAGTGCTGTTTATTAAGAAATAGACATAGGGATTTATGTGTATTGTGCTTTGGCTTCCGTATTTTTAATTTCGTTCGTGTGCGAGGTATTCAACTGAAGAAAAGTTGATATTGTCATTTGGTGTAGTGCTGATAACAGTTTAAGGAGCGTAAGAGATTTATTTTCTGCTAAGCCAATGCAACAATATGCAAATTAATTAATATGACAGCCAGATGTTTATTTGTTTTAAAAAGTTATGTTGAATGCATAAAATTAGGCGCCCTTCAGAAGAGATGTTGTCATGTAAAAGTAGACATAGTAAAAACAATACACATAAATCCCTATGTCTACTTTTTAATAAATAGCACTGTATATTTGCGTTATTATATTTCATAAAACTGAACTTATTTATACAAGAATCAGCCATAGTTTGGTTATTCAATAAAAATCAAACTGGTATGTACATACATGGTTAGCCAGTTCAAGCAAATCAATTTTTATGATCCTACAATTAAGTTTATTGAAAAGAATTAGAAAGGGCTTGCTCGACGTTAATAATGGCAGTAAAATGCCTGCACTTTTTGTCCTCGCATGTATTAATTTCTAGTGGGCAACGCTATGAATTGAAGCCGTGCATTGAAATTTTCGTTGAATAAAGATTTCTATAGTTAATAAATTTCAATTACATACAATACTCCTTTTTTCTATCCTTTTGAAAGTTCAGACATTTTATTTTTACCGCTAGGATCGTACATCATTACGTCGCCTTTTCACAAAAAAATTAAATATAGACAAGATACATTTATCTACCTTAAGCGCGGAAGTTCTTCCATTTCCAACTTTTAATAGTCGGATTGAAAAATCTGTATAAAATATATATAAAAAAAGTTGTTATCGCGCCGAACAGGTTGTCCATTCGCAACGGACTTGTTCGAGCTTTACCCCAGAGAGGTTTATCGCAGCGTGAGACTTAGACTTCATTTTCCAGAGCAAAGGTTAGTCCCGGGGCCATTTCAGCCACCAACTCATTAGAAAGAGACGGTTAGCGTAAAAACGGGAGAAGCTCCGATGCACTCCGGCCGGATGCGTTATACAAACTTTGTGTTGTTGCCTTTTGTCCAGGCACACACTCGACTCATCGAGTGAGTCAACTCGGGCGGGCTCATCAGAGGTGTGTAAACATTCCGGATCTGCAGCTACCACAATAAACCCCCGCTGTGGACAAATGTCCCTTTCTCTAAACCAACATAAAGAATATATCCTTTCGGACGCAGATTTAAGGTGCGTCTCGTCGTGAATTATAGCTATTAAATTTATTTATTGATTATTATTAATGGGATTAGATCCAAATTGAAACGTATACCAATTTAAGGGAGGAGAGCAGCCCCTTTTTTACACGACACGAAAAATACATTGCTCGCTTATATATAATACACGATTGCCCCATGGTGCGCCGGATTACTCTCGAATGTCCGCTTAGAACCAAATATATTACTCACATATTTAAGGTGTACTTAAGGACCGAACTTCGTGGGTGTTTTTCTTTTGTTTCATTATGCAAGAGAGACGCTACAACCACAAATCTATGTTGGCGACCTGATTTCCATTCATACATGCATTATAATCGTGCTTATGGGTGCAATCGATCACGATCACAAGCATTATGTCGGTTTTGTGGTGTGTACTTACAGAAACCGCAAATATTTTTACTAAACGTCATTGGATAAGACACCGTTATATGCATTATACGTGCAAGAAGCATTTTTAAGCACAGTCTTTGGAATCCAAAATAGTGAATCATGATGAACGAACATGCTTGTGTCATATGTGAAGTTTTGCATATAGATTGGAAAAACTCGTTGAATAATACTATTCAGCAATTACCATTAAAATAAAATAAATTACCAGCACACGTTAGTGATGAGCTTTGGCACTTCAAAGTATATTGTTAGCTTCATAATTCAGCGGTGAATGTTTGCTTTAAAATATAATCAATGGAGAGTATACGTTTAATTTGAACGAGGCGTCAATTGTCCTTTCAGTCGAAATTGGATAGTTTCCACTAACTTAAAAAAAGTTTTTTTTTACCAAATACCTGAAAGCTTCCTAGCTCAGCTCAGACCCAAAAGCGTTGTTCACCGTTGGCTTGGCATTACCTATTATATAGCTAAAGCTAAAGCGAAAGAAACTGTGATTTGTTTATTTATTTTTTATGATAGAAAGTGCATTAAAATCCATTTTGTAGGTTTTTACAAGAGCTACAAGGCTATTTACATCAAATCCATTTAAAATGGGGTGAACTTAAAGGGTTAAAACAAGGTAGTGCTCGCAGTATAAATACACGTTTTAAACGTCTATATCTCACGTAATTTTTGTCGCACAGAAAATTGCCGGCGAAGAAAATGTTTGGCATTAAAAAAAGCTACAATTGAGTGCCGTAGCATTTATTACGTATCTCCAGATGTTTTGTAGCTATTTTGAAAAGAAGGACGTTTTTCAAAAAATTGTAGAAATTGGTTATTCACTTTTAGCTTCAATTATTTCAAAAATAAGTCTTCTAAACTGGCCACACTTCTACAATGTATTAATAATACGTAATTAAAGAAAACTGGAAAACGGGAAGGACTAATTTTAATTAGGGTGGTAATTAGGGGGTTGCTACATCGTATCGTAACTCACTTACCTTTTATGCTAAAGTTTGCCTTTTTTAAAGAAGAAGAAAGGATTTTTTACCTTCATCACTATTTTCTTTTTATGATGCACTTTTATGACGCTTACTCAACACACCCTTCTCCTTGATACTTTCTTCGCCTCACATTCTTGTTTACTTTCACAGCTCTTTCACGTTTCTGTCCTTTACAAATTCTTCCTTTATGTTCTTCTATACCTCTATTGGGGTTCTTTAATGCTTACTTCAGTCTTCGAGTTTTTTCTCGCTTTCGCCCATTAAAACTGTTTCCGTTGCATTCCTTCCGTTAGTATATCACTCTGACACACCACGATGTTAAATCGTATCACGCAACTTTTTCATTCCTCCCTTCCTCTTTCATGTTTCCTCACAGTCCCCCTTTTTACACCTTTCTTACTTATCTCTAAGCTTCCTTTCTTCATGTCCCTTTTCTCATAACTCCTCTGCACCCTCTTCCTCATTCATATATCATGCCCCTTTCGGATCTTATTCTTGAATTTTCTTTCGAAATTGGTTTCTAGTCTATAACTTTTGATTCAGAAGTCTGATCGAAAAAGTACGAATTTATTTGAATTCTACGCGCCAAAATTAATAAGAAAAAGTGTTTTCCCGAGAAATTTTGGTGTCGTCGATTTTTGGTAAAAAAGGAAGGTTAAATATTCAAATACTATGCGAAGTATTCAAATACTAAATATTTGTGAAAGTATTTGAAATACAAATACTGCTTCCATAAAAGTATTTAATTACAAAGTATTTGAATACTTTAAACGATTTGAATACTAAAAAGTATTTACAAAATCGAATACTGCCCAGCTCTGGCATAGACGCTAGTAAACTTCCCGAATGTTAGAGGAATCTCTATAGAACATCCATTCTGAATCTATACAACATACATAGAATATCCTGTTGAACATCTTTTGCATATTACAGGAATATTCATGGTATATCCAGTTGTCAGTATACCAATACATATACATAGCATGTCTGATGCATATACATGCATATACATAAGACATCCAAAACGTATATACTATGTATTATGTGAAGTCTGCCAAACTTATATCCCATGCACATACATCGGACATTTGCGACATACTTTTCCACATTCTATGGATATACATTATCCCACGTGGAATGTACATGGTATATGCAATGCATATAGGTCTGCTATGTGGGAATGGTAACAGGATTTTTCTAAGACCTCTTGAGTTTTATTCGTCTCACCTTGGAGATAAACAATAAAGTTAGCATTCTTATTTTAAAAGCAGCGACTTTCTAAACTGAATCACATATCTGAGCTAAGTACCAAAAAAATGCTTTAACCTCCATAAACATTTATTTGGACCAAGCTTAAGAAAATGTCTCAGGTAAAACGCTATTTTTGATATGCATTTTGTAACCGTAGCGTGTGTACAGGGTAGTTTTTATCGATAGTGGGTTTAGGAAAGTTTGTTCTGGCTTTTATTATTAATTCACTAGGTAATTTGATTTAGGGTTCAAAAAGTGCCAATGAGAAAGTGTTTTTTTTTATTTTTATGTATCAGAAAAAAATAAAACTAAATCGGCAAATTTTGGTTTTTCTTGCATATCTTCGGAAGTAATCGGAAATTTGTGGTTTTCTTTAAAGCACAATAGTATAACTGTTTAATTGGGCAACTTTACCCTAATTTGACCATCGTCGTCTCTTCTATGGCTTCAGAGATCCCCCTGATAGACACCCTTATCTTGAACACAGTGTATACACGCACTTCATGGCTAAACTAAGAATTGAATTCATTGGAAGGAATTCACTTAAACGAAATACAAATTTGCAACTAACCTAATCATTCTTTATTTACCTCATCAATCAACTCCTAGTTTTCACTTGCTTCGCATTCGCATTCGTACCCTTTTCCTATAGCCTTCTTTCTTCGTGACTTCTTCATATTCATTCCCACCTCGTTCTCTTTGCTTTCGCGTTGTCATTCCCCCATTATTCTTACTTACCTTTTCACGCACTATTCACGACGTTTTCACTTTTTCTTCGAGCCATCTTATTTATTTATTTATTATCCCTCTCTTTTTCTGGGCCCTGAACAGGCTTGCGCCCAATCACAGAGTGACCTACATAATGCTTTTTAGAGGTGCCTCTGCAGAAGGTCTAAAACTCCGATATTTACCTTACGAATTAGGAAAACTGCACGAGAACCTTATTCGGAGTAGCCGGCAGAATGCTCGAAACTGTCTAAGGAAATTCCCATCTCGGTTACAGATGACAATTCTTACCTCGGACCATGTTCGAACACTAAACATTAGCCTATATTTACTATTGAACTACGAGGTCGATCTTCACATTCCTCACGTCTGCTTTACGTACCGTTCTCGGTTTCCCAGTTACTTTTTTTGATGTTTTATAGGTACCTCCTCACGACCCCTATTTTTCGGTTACTTCCCGTCTTCTCCTTGACGCCTGAGTCACACCAACTTTATTTAAAAAGTGGTGCTTCGGCACATGCATGATCTGCGAGACACCAACTTACACGAACTTAAAAAGGTGCTCTATTTGTCATCTTGTTGGTATAAATATTGATCATCTTACATTTATGTCATGTGCGGTCAAGCGGAGTGACGATCATTCTAAAATTCTGATTTTGTTTTAGATTCCTTATTGCATGGAACCACTGAACCAAGGGCCTCCCAGGAGCATACGGCGGTTAAATAACACAAGGTAGGTGGCCACTTTTCAGTCTGGATATGAACCATGATTTCTGGTATTTGTTTAATTAGTAGTCAATTAATTACATATTCTCTTGCGGTAAATTTGGTCCAAAAATTTTTATCTTACAGAAATACTAGTAAACAAGTTAAAAAGTAATCGTAAACGATTTACATAAAGCGCATTTCAACTTGCATTCATTTCCTATTTGTAAGATGCAACTTTTGTTAAAATTGTAAAAATCCGGCCACAAATATGAAAGATAGCGTTGCATAATGTCCAATCCATTTTGATGTCCTACTTCAATTTCAGTTTATAAGAAGAATTTCATTTCAATGCTTTTCTAAATAAAAAAGTTGGAACTGCGCATGCGCAAACCTAAATTTTGAAGCTAACGTTAGATTTTCTATTGTTCCAAGTGGCTATGTATCAAATTTCATTTAAATACTTTTATAATTAAAAAAGTTTGCAATTCGGTTTATAAATGGTCGAGATGCGAAAAGGGCACTGTGAATTTTGAATCGATTCGACTCAACTTTTGGCATTGCGTATTATATGGTTAGAGCTATGCCCATATTGAATTTCATGCAATTCAGTTCATAACTAACGGAGATGTAAGAGCGATCGGACATTTCTAAACAAAGTTATCGTTCACACGGACAGATAGATGGACAGACAGACAAAGGAACAGACGGACAGACCAACCGGCAGGCGACAGATAACAATGCAAAATTATAAACGATCTCTAGGATCGTTAATAAACGGCAAAAGTGTAAAATTATGGAACATGTAAAAAACGGTTTTTTGTTTTTTTTTACAATAACTTTTTTTGTAAACGGTACAGAAAAAATTCCTTCCTTGGTACAAGACTCGACACCATAACGAACCAAATAGCGAAAAAAGTAGAACAATAGCTCTTAAGATAAAAAACTAGTAGCGTCGCAAAACGAGCGGACGGACGGACGGACGGACGGACAAAGTGGCCACAATAGCGCATTTTTTTTTATTTTTGTGGAAATGCGCTAAAAACTAACACAAATCAAATTTGCAATTTCATTGTTAGAATAATAATGTTTCGAACTAGGGTACCGAATTTCAGTTAGTCAGTATAGGGTCGCCAAAAATGGCCTACTGTCGGAAAATTTGTAAATCCGCCACTGCTCTTGGAACGATTTTAAAAAGTTTTTGATCCGAATCAGTACTCCAAGAAGTGACGGTAACAAGTTTTAAATTTTCTGCAAGAATTTCCTTCAAGCATTTTCCACGTAAAATACCTTACTGATAGGTAACAATTGCCCTTGTTTTTATGATTTTGGCCGTATATTTCGCAAAAAAATTATCGTTGTTTTTTTCTTGTTTTGACATACCTATTCTAAATTTCCTACTCGCAAAATCCCTTTTTTAACGAAATTAAAAGCAAACACTTTGATGATCCACCAATTAACTAAAAATTGGTCAAAATCCTATATACAAAATGAGTAATGTTTGGTAGAAAATAGTATGGGCATTGACGAAGACTTTTTTTTCTCGCGTAAGTGCGTCCTACGCATTACCATACTCGGCATTCTTGTTGTTGGTATAGATAGCCAGGGGCGGACTGGCCCGGGGGGGGGCGGGTGGCGATTGCCACCTGGCCTGTACGTCATAATGGCCCGTTGGAAGTATGTGCTGTATTTAGTTTCTTGCACTATTAATAAATTATTAATTATTGGGGTTGATGTTAGGTTGTTAAAAAATTAAAAAACTCTTTTTTAATTGAAGTGTTTTACAATGAATTTATCATTTTTTGTCGTAGCATGAAAGTGATGAAATACAATGATAGGCGACGCGCCTCGTTTGGATTGTATATTTTGTTACTTTTAATTATCAGCTGCAATTTAAAAAAAACCTGTATTGTAATTGATTTCCGAAAAAGGAGTACTTTAAAATGAAGCAAAAAATGTTTTTGTGGTGCACCGCAGAGCTACCCCCCCGCCACCTTCATTACTAAACTAATACTTTCATGGACCGTAACCTATGCAATTCCACCTGGCCCGCCCCTGACTAGAAACCAATTTCGAAAGAAAATTCAAAGGGCTGTAACTTTTGAAATTATGAATTCTACAGGCCACATTCTATAAGAAAATTTTTTTTCCGGGTCGATCTGAGACAATTTTTTTTTCGGGCTCAAAAAAAGGCAGTGTATAACCTTCCTTTTTTACCAAAAATCGACTGCACCAAAATTTCTCGGGAAAACACTTTTTCTTATTAATTTTGGTGCGTAGAATCCAAAACAATTCGTACTTTTTCGATCAGACTTCTCAATCAAAAGTTATGGACTAGAAACCAATTTCGAAAGAAAATTCAAAGGGCTGTAACTTTTGAACTAGTAGCCCAATCTTGGAACTGTTTGAAATTATGGATTCTACAGGCCACATTCTATAAGAAAATTTTTTTTCCGGGTCGATCTGAGACAATTTTTTTTTCGGGGCTCAAAAAAGGCAGTGTATAACCTTCCATTTTTACCAAAAATCGACTGCACCAAAATTTTTCGGGAAAACACTTTTTCTTATTAATTTTGGTGCGTAGAATCCAAAACAATTCGTACTTTTTCGATCAGACTTCTCAATCCAAAGTTATAGACTAGAAACCAATTTGGAAAGAAAATTCAAAGGGCTGTAACTTTTGAACTAGTAGCCCAATCTTGGAACTGTTTGAAATTATGGATTCTACAGGCCACATTCTTTAAAAAAAAATTTTTTCCGGGTCGATCTGAGACAATTTTTTTTTTCGGGGCTCAAAAAAAGGCAGTGTATAACCTTCCTTTTTTTCCAAAAATCGACTGCATCAAAATTTCTCGGGAAAGCACTTTTTCTTATTAATTTTGGTGCGTAGAATCCAAAACAAATCGTACTTTTTCGATCGGACGTCTCAATCAAAAGTTTTAATTATCAGCTGCAATTTAAAAAAAAACTGTATTGTAATTGATTTCCGAAAAAGGAGTACTAAAATGAAGCAAAAAAATGTTTTTGTGGTGCACCGCAGAGTTCCCCCCCCCCCCCGTCCGCCCCTGTAGATAGCGGATTTAAAACCCCTACGATGTGCAATTGAAGCACCACTACAGACGGTTCGTTAATTACGAAAGTAATTTGACTCGGCCATTTTGTGACTAAGTGGAAACATAAATCAAATCACAATAATGTAACCGAACGTAAGAAAATGCATCATTACCCTAACCCTTCAACCCAAAACGGCGGGGGAAGCATTTAAAAGTTTGTAGATAAAATGAAAGGTTACAAGGAGTGAAGATAATTCTTCGGCTTTTATCTTAGTTAATATTTAATAGGATGAAAGGAGTAATTATTTATACGAGTATGAACATAAGGTGGTGGTGCACCGTGAATGTCGCCGACTCGCACGAGCAAAAGAACTTTTGTAGGGAATTTGTAATCAAGTTTCGGAACAATGTTTAACATGATCACATTAGCATAACGCATATTTGGTACAATGAATTTTAGCACTCGCTGTTGTGGATGAAAAAATGCAGTCATTTGTAAAAAGGCGAAAATCACGACCACGTAAATAGATTAGAGGTTACACAAATTCAGAAAATTCCTGAAATATATCTTAATTAAGGGAGCATAATAACATCGTCCTCCAACACTTATTCCAGTATTTATGTATATTGCTTTATTGTGAAATGGCGTGAATAGCAATGGCCGCCGCTCAACTTGTGCAACCCTCCCTTCATATGCACTTATTAACTGCGATTAGGTACCCTGTACGTTTATTCTCTCGCATTTTAATGCAATAACAATCCCTTCAGCTTTAATTTTTATTTCTGCAACGATCGCATCATTTTTCGTGTTGCGCATCAACCCCAAGTCGCGTATAAGCCGGTATTTATTTTTATAGGATGCTGCGCGGATAAAATTGTGTTATATCCCCAATAAAGAAAACAAAAAAGGGCTATATTTTACTGCAGCTTGCAGTTCCCCAATTTCACGCCCCAACGCATTTTCGCGACCGCCGCCGCCGCCGATGCACAGCTCATATCGATAACCGAAAATTTCATTAAAACGCCATTCCGCTTTTGGCATTAAAAATTGTCGACTTATTCATAGTTCGCGGCTTATTACACTTTGGGGAGCTTACGCGAAGCGCCCCCCGTTATAAAAAATGGGACGTGATACACGAACTCTACGGAGATTTCTTGACGGAAACTTTCCTACACTCGTAAAGAAGTTTATCATTTACTGGAGTCATTTAAAGGACTTTCCCGAGTGCGCCACCCTTAAGAGTGTCCCTTCTTGAATAAGACTTTTATACAGAAACCACAAACAGTAAAAGGTTTTACGAAGACGCAATAACCACTAATCAGGGGGTTGCTTTTTGAGCGATGTGGAATTAATTTTGGGTTATTTTCAAATTCTCACAGAACCTAGACATAATACGTTTCCATATACAGACCATACTAATAAATTAATACTGGGAGGGTCGTGTAAAGTATCGTATTTTTTACATTATTTTATAAATTAATTCTTTCTAATTAATAAACATTTTTTATCAAGAGCTTGCAAAACTGAGATGGAAAAATGCCTATGCATTATCTACTAAAAGAGTACATGTCATCATCATCGCCATCACAACTCGAGCATGCCTCATGAGCCCATCGTTTGCATCTTCATGTCTAGATTTGGACCAAACTTCTCCACAGTAAAAACATTCTGGGTCATGATCCACATTTTTGGCACGTTTTCATGGCTTTGGATTTTTTGGCAATTCAATTTTACCAGTTTTATCATCTTTGGCTATGTCCAATTGCATCCACCCTAACGAATGACAAGCGCAACCCTGTTCGTGCCGGTGCACCGTCTTATAGTCCCACCTTTATTCTCTTTCGGGGAAATATAATGAAAGGGGGATGTTTCCACCAGCAGCCATACCCACCTGATTTTTCCTTTGCAATAATTTTCGAGCTTTTACTCTGGACTGTCGTGCAATCAGTTTACCCGACATTAAAAATTCGATGAGTTGGGTAGTTTGTCTTGGACTCCACCTCTTCCAAAAGGGCAAAAAATTTTGGGACACGTACTTTGGTTACCACCAGCACCTTGTGCTTGAGCAAGAGTCTGGACTCCGAGATGTCAGTTCTGGATGACGTTTTCTGAAAGCAAAAAAATTCCCGCCTTGCTCAGTTGAGTTGAAGCTCGACTGCCGTACTAAGGGTCCGTGGTTCGAATCCGGGTTCGGGCATGTATATTTATAAATGTATAGTCTATAGTGGGTGAAGCCCCGCCCACTAAAAAATAATAAATAAATAAATTGCTTTCAGTTAACTGAAAAGCCCATTTCTTTACAACCTTCAAAGGGGCGGAAAGTTTTTTTTTTAATTATTTGCAATTTACATCCGGGCTTGTGGATAATTTTTGTCAAAATATATCCCAGGGCGCTAAAAACATAGCCGGGGCCCTGCATGTTTGCCTGAGACGTCCCCTGATAATTGTGGGATAAATATCTAAATCAATTAAAAACAATGGATATTAACAGGTAAAGTAAATAAAAGATAAGTGACCTACGGGGTGGTATCTAACCAATCAGGTTATTGTTTTTGGTCTTTTGGACAAACTTCTTACTGAATTTGCTACTAAATTTACCTACTCCTTAGGTTATTTACTCGTATAATCTTATCTCTGTTACTTTCCCTATATAAATATCTGTCGTATAAGATGGTAAATCAGTAACGTAGTAGTGGCATTTCCAAAATTTAATTTCGGTAAATTTAGGACAAGAAAAATTGAGAACGTTGTGCTCAGATAAAGCGCCAAATTCAAATGTCATCAAAATCGATACGTTACCTGAATTATACCATTAAATCAACAAATACTGTAAAATGCAGGTAATATATCGTCTGATTATTTTTTTAATTTATTGTCCCTCTTGTTCTGGGCTCCTCATTTTCGATAGGTATCATATTCTTAAAGCTCTTTGTAGTCCGAATTTACTGATGTATAGCATTTTATAATATATTTAATGTCTAACAGAAAAAAAAACGTTTTCCAATTACAGGACAACAACAAATTAATATGTATAGAGTACACAATAATATAAACAAAATGAAAAGAAAATCTAAACTTATAAGAAAAATACAGTGTGAATATATTAGTAGGCAAAAAGCCTTGAATACCAAAAAATAAATATAATTAAATTAAGAGATATACCAAAACATGAAATGCAATCTTTAGGGTAAACAAAATTAATTAACTAACACTATTATAACTAAAAATTTCGACTAATGTGGAATGAAATATGTCAATATTCGGGCAAATTGTATCAAATAATTTACATGCGTTTACAATAGGAGATGTATATGTACAGGGTGTTCATTTGAAAACCTCCCACCACTGATATATCGAAAACTACTAATTTTGAAGGAAAAAACACCGAGACACGGCAAAAGATTTGTCAAGGGGGACAATTTTTTAACCAAAAACTATTTCACCCCCTTTTACCCTCTAATAATAATAAATTAGCAGTGTGTAAACAATTTTGGAAGTAAAATCTGAATCAATAAATTAATTTTCACTATCCCAAGATTGTCACGAAGGTAACTGACAGCAAATTAAATTCTTTCTTTCGGATAGCAACAAATAAGTGATATTTTGGTTTGGTTTTTAAATTATCAAAATCGAAAGCTCATAGAATTGTCTACAATCTTGCTTCTATACAATTTTTCCAAAGAACGCATTGTTTTCCAGCGACGAATGTTCAAAATCTAAAAGACTGCCACCATAAAAAATACTGTTAATTAAATTCTTTGTTTTCCATAGCAACAAATAAGTGATATTTTCGTTTGTTTTTGCTTACTATTTGAAAAAATTAAGATAGGTCTTTTAAATAAATTAAATAAAGATTTTTCTAATTTTCTCTAAACGAATCGACCGATTTTAAAAAATCAAACGTCAAAATAAAGGACTTCGAAAGACCAATTTCGAAAAAAAATTCAAAGGGCTGTAACTTTTGAACTAGTAGCCCAATCTTGGAACTGTTTGAAATTATGGATTCTACAGCCCACGTTCTATAAGAAAATTTTTTTTCCGGGTCGATCTGACACAATTTTTTTTTCGGAGCTCAAAAAAAGGCAAGTTATAACAACTTTCCTTTTTTACCAAAAATCGACTACACCAAAATTTCTCGGGAAAACACTTTTTCTTATTAATTTGGATGCGTAGAATCCAAATCAATTCGTACGTTTTCGATCAGACTTCTCAATCAAAAGTTATAGACTAGAAATCAATTTCGAAAAAAAATTCAAAGGGCCGTAACTTTTGAACTAGTAGCCCAATCTTGGAACTGTTTGAAATTATGGATTCTACAGGCCACATTCTATAAGAAAATTTTTTTCCGGGTGGATCTGAGACAATTTTTATTTGAGAGCTCAAAAAAAGGCAGGTTATCCTTCCTTTTTTACCAAAAATCGACTACACCAAAATTTCTCGGGAAAACACTTTTTCTTATTAATTTGGATGCGTAGAATCCAAATCAATTCGTACTTTTTCGATCTACTATTTGAAAAAATTAAGATAGGTCTTTTATATAAATTAAATAAAGATTTTTCTAATTTTCTCGAAAACGAATCGACCGATTTAAAAAATCAAACGTCAAAATAAAGGACTTCGAAAGACCTTCCAAACAAGCTATTACTCGATACCACTTGTCATTTAAAATTTTTAAGGAAATGACCCTGGTGGGCAGAGGGTAAAAGGGGGTGAAGCAGTTTTTGGTTAAAAAGTTGTCCCCCTTAACAAATCTTTTGACGTGTCTCGGCGTTTTTTCCTTAGTCAGTGGTTTTCGATAAATCCGTGGTGAGAAGTTTTCAAATGAACATCCTGTATAAAATATTTGTGCGAGGTGTAGTTCTAGAGAATGAAACTTTATGATTTAATTGCGGTTTAACCTTTTTCTTGTATGTAAGTAAGCCCAACTGATTTTCGCAAGGGAACCACTATCAACCCTAAAACTTAAAAGTGGAGACCACTTCAAAATGGTAAACTATTTTTTAAAAAGATTTAAAAAAAAAAAAAACTTCAGGGATGTCTAAATGCGATCCTGTGTGGTGCAGTGGCGTAGACGCTCACCTGCGGTACGAAGGGTTCCTGGTTCGAATTCGGGTTCGGACATGGATATTTGTAAATGTATAGTGGGTTGGGTTGGTAGAGCAGTTTTTACTGAAACCCCGCCCACTTAAAACAAAAGGGCAAAAATTAAAAATTTAAATTAGATCTTTGGGAAAAATTTAGTGGCGTGATCAATTTGAAGTTAACCTCAAATAAACCAGCTGGAATCTGTTACTTAGGGGTGTCTACTCTATTCTGGGATTGTTTTTGTCTCTAAGAACGTAACTACATTTATTTTAATCGCAAGCCTTCTACCGAGGCAACATACGACTATCCGCTTTTATAACTGAGGCATGTAGAAAAACCACACACTCGCAATAGGTCTGAAACAAAACGGCAAAAAGAAAGCAGGCTACAATCATGTTCAAAAGTGTCAAGCTTGAGCGCTTACACACTTCAATTTAAAAATTAATCTTAGGTCCTGTATAGGAAAAGATTTTTAAATATCGTCAACGGAAAACTGAGTATTTGTCCGTTTTGTGAAGGGCTACGAAGTAAGCCGCCGCCGTACAAAGCGGGGTGATTAATGATTGTTCGCACCTTAATCATATTTTTCTCTTTTTAAATAAAAGCTGCATTGAGAAATAGAGTTGTCAACAAGACCATATTAATGCTCCATCGCTTTCTGGTCAATGGGGGCAATTTAAAATTAAATTCCCATTTAAAAACGCCGCACACGACTGTCGTGTACCAAAAAAAAAGGAGCAATAAATAGAAGAGCACCGGAAATGTATCGGTTGTAGGTTATAAATAATTCATTCGGATGCTTAAATTAATTCCCACGCGCCAAATTCAATCAGATTTCTGAATTCTCGACGTTCCGTAGTATAATTTTAATGAAATAATTAGTACAAGAATAAAAATGATCAAAACTGAAAGTTAAACGGCCTTCATTTAACTGTCAATTAAATTAATTTTCAAAGAAACCAAACCGCAAACCGAGTTCACTGCGGACGGTCGCGACAATGTAATTCGTTTGATTACATGAAGAATTTTTCTTGTTGGCTTAATTTAAATATCGGAGCGGAATTCGACGAAAGCACGTTAACAAACCTTTCGACAGACGAAAGCTTCGTCGTTTATTTTTACTTCGAGACCGCACAATGTACGACCGTTCATTGTAAAAGTATTAATCCTTAGCTTCTAATTTTATACTCCCCTTTGCGATCATCTTCAGTAGATGGAGACGTTGTTGCCTTTTACTAAGAGCCAGCTGAATGCAATATACCTTCTGTAACCGTGATAAAATAAAAAATATCTTCAAAAGAGCGCCTTTACACCTACCATACGTAAGCTCCTTGGAAGAGTGATTTGGTTTTATTTCTCCGAGGATCTCAATAATCTCAAAAACCGTTCCACCGTTACTTCTTTTTGACTTTACAATGGTACCATGCTCGATTTTTTAGTCCCAATAGTGAATTTTCAATTCTTTTTAAATCGGTTTGAAAGTAAGTTAAAATTTGATCCCCTTAAATACTAATTTGACCTCTTGTAAATTTTCCAGAGAGTGATTAAGTTGGGGGGGCGCAAATTTTGGTTGGAACGTCTTGTACAATTCTAACTTTATAAGAAGTCAAGAATGAAATCATATTTTTTCTACCATAATGCCACTCACCAAAACTATATACCTGCTATATACACTGGATGACTTATCTCGTAATATTGGGACAGGGTTTTAGAGAAAAATAAGAACCACTCAAGATCATCGGAATTAGAGAATGCAATACCGGGATCGCGGGATCAAAGGGCTGTAACTTTTGAACTAGTATTCTTGGAACTGTTTGAAATTTTGGATTCTACAGGCCACATTCTATAAGAAAATTTTTTTTCTATTTCGATGTGGAAACAATACCGAAACCGTACTTGATTGGCCCAGTTTGCGTGCGTTTCTAGACAGAAATGATGCTGAAATAAATAGAAACGTATTATTTTTTTTATTTTGTTGGATTGGTACCCCTCGCTTTTTTGCCGTCAACGGTATCCGTCAAATCAAAACTAAACATAACCTGTAAAGTATAAATAACGTACGAGGAACTTGACCGATTGTATTAATTCCGATTAATTTTGAATATATACTCCAAAGGGTAGAACTTTTTTTTATTTTTACTTAGCGTGCCAGCAGTACATTCTTGCTTACTTTTTGAACTCCCCTTCTCGGTGAGCCAGTTTTCAAAAATTTTGTACTCCTCGTACTTTACTTTCGATTTTACAGGCAGTAAATTTAACGTCGCTTCATTGGCAATCTCTTAGATCTCCGATGGGGTACAAGAGACGTGTTTGTCATCCGTATTCATCGTAACTGCCGCAAAATGGAATTATGACCAAATACCTAATTAAAAGTTTGAAGTTTGAAAATACAGGAATCAGGTTAGCCAACGTGAAAATAAATGAATTGTGTCTATTACCAACATACACTGAATGATAGTTTAAAATTACCTAACAACGCCTAAAGGCAATATTTATAATTTGTATAATTTGTTATTTAAAATAAAAGTCGAAATAGAAAAAATAGTATAAAGCACACGTGTCATTTGTCTACTTGTCGCACTCGGCTTTTGCCGCATTCGCCGCTACGCGGCTTATGCGGCAAACTACCTCGTGCGACAATCTTCGTCAAATGACACTTGTACTTTAATATACTATTTCCGGGTCGATCTGAGACAATATTTTTTTCGGAGCTCAAAAAAAGGCAGGTTAACCTGCCTTTTTTACCAAAAATCGACTACACCAAAATTTCTCGGGAAAACACTTTTTCTTATTAATTTGCGGGTGCGTAGAATCCAAATCAATTCGTACTTTTTCGATCAGACTTCTCAATCAAAAGTTATAGACTAGAAACCAATTTCGAAAAAAAATTTAAAGAGCTGTAACTTTTGAACTAGTAGCCCAATCTCGGAACTGTTTGGAATTATGAATTCTAGAGGCCGCATTCCACAAGAAAATTTTTTTTCCGGGTCGATCTGAGACAATTTTTTTTCGGGGCTGCGACTGCAAAAAGTTTTGTACGATATCCATATCAAATTCTGAAACACATATGATCCTAAAACTAAAACCTAAAACCTCACCACGAACTTTGCCTTTAATTCGGATTATTTTAAAATGGAAAGCGTCGAGAGGGGTCTCAAAATTCGCGAAGTGTTTCTAAACGGGTTTCGTGAATGTTACGGATTCAATTTTAATTATTAAATTCTTGAAGGGAGAAAGAATTTTAAAAACAACTCTTGTTTTTCGTATACAGGGTATTTCATAATTGAATGTCAATATTTAAAGGCAACGATTTTTGGGTCCATTTTAAAAAGAAAACATCATATGAACCTATCTCCTAAACATCTTAACTTTTGAGATTCAGGGTGGTAAAGTTTTGAAAAATAAATCATTTATTATTAATATCTGTAATACCACTTCAGATATGAATTATGAAATTTGGTATGTTTGCACTATGTATCCTTTCACATGCCAAAAGCTCCTTGCAAATAGAATAGTATCACTCAAGAAACAAGTGAATTCCAGTTTTGGCACAAAAATGAATTTACATTTAGAGTTAAATCTGTGATCAGTGATCACTATGATCAAATAAATTTATGGGTAACATTCTCCTCCAGAAGGTTGTTATCTGAAAATGTTATGGTTTATTTAACTATTGCATGACCTAATATATCGCATAAGCAAAATAACATTGGGTAACTGAGCTTTGTTTACCGAAAACAGCGGGGAATTCTAAACCATTGTATTTTGTACATTACACGGATACACCTACTATAATTAGCTGTATAAACAGCATTTTCTCTCAGGAAAAAATTGCTCCATATTTAAAATACTCTCTGTATTGAATTTTTCTTAAGACGATATTGTGAAAATAAGCGCATATACGCAATAGTCTACTTGTCTACAGTCTACATTATTAATTAATAATATCAGTATATCGATCAGAACGTCATAAATTAATAACGTTAACGCTGATGGTTTAAAATACACAGCAGGTTCCGACATTCGACATATAATATTCGTACGTGTATTGCAGTGCAGCTTTTTAAAAGTCAATTGCACTACCCCTTGATTCGTATCGACTCATTTTCCTTTGTACACATAAATAGTCCGTTATGTGACCTTTCGGGAAGTACTGATCAATTAATGGAAAATGGGCGAAAACCTCTTTTTAATTTTTTTAAATAGCAACCGCTAGTTTTCATTACATATTCTCTATATTTGGCTATAGTAGCATAAAAAATAAGCCCCCCTTGACCATGCAGAAGCACGCCACTGACCGCAAAGTACGTAGTAGTACGTAGATTGCTAGCAAACTTTTTATGATTGTGGATACCATAAAATTGTTCTTAAAAAAACTTTGCTGGGAAGATATATTCAGTGTTCCACACAAAAATTTCACACTGTATATAAAATTCTTCTGCACGAGTGACTTAATTCCTCCTAAACGGCTGGACGGATATTGTACTGTTAATTGTGAGAATTGAACATCTTTTGTTTCATCATGGCACACTTGGGTTCGAAAAAGAACGGTTTTGTTTATATCAAAGGAAAAGTGATCGTTTTGGGTACCCAGAGGTACAATTTGTTGAGGGGGATGCGAAAACACATTTTCCCATTTTTTCTTCAGCGGAATTTTTTGCATAGAATATACTGGGTGTCGTTGAGTGAAGTGACAAGGTCTAGTTTAGACTACGTTTGGAGCTAATTTGGCTGCACTAGGGTACAGTGACTCAATTTAGAATAGTGGCGACAACATGGTATCTCGTTTTTGAATGGTCGTTGGTTCCGGTCGCCAACAAAAGGAAATCAAAAGATAACGTGACAAATAAAGAAAGGAAAGAATTGATTAACTTCGTAGAAGAAAAAGGGTGGTACATCCTCAACGGAAACGTAAAAGGAGACGAAGAGGGAGAAGAGGACAGCCGCTAATAAACTATATTATTCTAAATAAAAAAGGGAAAGAACACTTTCAAGTAGACCAAAGAATAGAATCCGATCACCAACCAATATCCACAACGATGAAAGGCAGTGCTGACACACAATACAGAAAACAAACAAAAGAAATTACAAAAACTAGACAAATCTGGACAGAACAAACAATAGAACAATACAGAAAACATCCAAAGCAGATAGAATTCAAAGAAACTGAATGTGATGCTGCACTAGAAGAAATCAAAAAGGCAATAACTAAAGCAGTGACAGAAAAAACATCAAAGATAAACAACTGGACACCAGGAAGAAGCAAGTGGTGGGACACAAAATGTAAAGAGAAAAAACAAATTACAAAAAATGCCCTAATGGATTGGAAAACAGGAATAGACACAGGCGAAGAGTACAGAACAAAGAAGAAAGAATATAAGGATACATGCAAACGTAAAAAAGAAGACTTACAGAAAGAGGAAATAAGAGAAATACAAAGCATCAAACACGAAAATGAAAAAGTGTGGAAATTTATAAATAAAGGGAGGAAAAATAAAGGAGGAATACCGGACGACATTGGAATAAAAGAAGGGAAAAACTACTTTATACAAAGTTTAAACGGACAGATAAGCTTCAGAGGGGAAAAAACAAAAAGAAAAAGTGAAAAGGAGGATGAAGAAATAGGTGAAGAAGAAATGGAAGCTGAAATAGCAAAGATGAAAAAAAAGAAAGCTCCTGGACCAGACCAGAAACGGCAAATCAGAAAAATTATTAACGCGGTATGGAGAGGTGTAGGATTTCCGGAAAGTTGGAAAGAAGGAGAAATATACCCAATATACAAAAAAGGAAATAAAGATGACATCAAAAACTATAGGGGAATCTCACTCCTAAACTCAACATACAAACTTTACGCTAAAATACTAATCAACCGCTTAAATGAAGAAGTAGAGGACAAAGAAATACTAGATGAAACACAAATGGGCTTTAGGAAGGGAAGGGGGACGATGGACAACATAGACATAATAAATCACGCAGTACAACAAGAACTGGAAAAGAAATGAGGTAAAGTCTACGCCCTATTCATAGATCTAAAAGCAGAATTCGATAATCTAGACAGGAACGAATTATATAATAAGAGCTTGGAAAAGAAAATATGGACAGCAACACAATAGAAATCTATAGAGAAGAGTAAAGTTAAAGTTAATATCAAATACACAGACTATTTTTGAACGGAAAATGGAGTCAGGCAAGGATGTCCGCTAAGTGCAACCCTTTTCAACATTTATGTGGCAGACCTGGAAGAACAACAGGAGGAATAAAAATTGATGGACAAAACATAATATGGCCATCAACATACGCGGACGACATGGTGCTCCTTGCAACAAGCAATCAGAAATGATGGAAATAATCACACAGTTAGAAAGGTGCGGAAGAAGGAAGAAATTCATAATAAACACAGAAAAATCAAAAATAATGGTTTTTACAAAAGCAAGAAAGAAGAATAACTACGAGACATTGTGGAAAATCGAAGGAAGAGAAATAGAAGATGTTTCGGAATTTAAATACCTTGGGTACACACTAATGAAAAACGGAGGACCAAGTGCTCACATAAGACAAATAAAGCAAAAAACAAATGGATTAATACCGCAGAGCATACCAGAAAGGAAATTCAAAAACAACTATAGAATCATTCGACTACCTGATCAAAAGCACAGTGATGTACGGGGCAGAAATGGGGGTGGAAGGAGATAGAGGACATCAAGCGGATACAAAACAAATACCTAAAATGGATCCTAGGTGTGGCAAGAGATACCCCAACTTACATACTTCTGGAGGACACCAAACAAAATAAGATGAGATGAGGATAGAAGCGGGATATAGAGCAGTTAAATGCGAAGAAAGGATAGAAAGAGGAGAAAACGGGTTACTAAAAGAAACTCTCAAGGAGAGAAAGAAGACCAAAAAGGCGAAGTGGACAGAAGAAAGAAAAAGATATTTCCAAAGGAATGGGTATGCAGAAGATGAGGCGAAAAGATTAAGGAGCGAAGGAGTAAATATACCAATGATTATGAAGGAGAGAGACAATCAATTACAACACCAAATCAATCGAATAGAAAACAGCACCTACAATACCACGTACATAGAAATAAAAATATTACACTTGCCAAAATAAAATATAAACACCATTGCAAGATTTAGATGCGGAAAAGAAAACAGGATCGCGAAAAGATGGAAGGAAGAAAAGTGCAGACTATGTAAGGAAGATGCAGCAAAACCAAGACGAGCAAAACAGTAAAGGAAATATTACAGGAAGATGGAAGAGGAATCGAATGGATGAGAAAGACGTTGCAAAGAAGAGAGGAAGCGAAACTTACGTCTTAGTATGATATACAGTGAGTTTTTTTTTTAATGCGAACATAGGAGTTTGCATGCAATGTAATTTCCCTATGTTCGATTTAAAAAAAAAACACATCAATCTATGAGGTGTGCGCGGTTCACATTCCCAAATCTCGCTACTTGTATGACTGTGAACAGCAACTCTACAGTCTTTATGATGAAGAGCACTCGGTAAGATTTTTTAAAGAAGCCATGTGAGGCCACAGCAACTAAATACATTTTTCTTAAACTTACGATAACTTGACCTCACAGGCCACGCACCACAACTCATTGTGAACCAACCTTCAATTATTTGTAGGTCATGTGCACCTTAACCTTAACATCTAACAATCCCGCAAATACCGGGATTGAGATTTTGCTGCGGGATTGCATTCCCTACTAGAAACCAATTTCGAAAGAAAATTCAAAGGGCTGTAACTTTTGAACTAGTAGCTCAATCTTGGAACTGTTTGAAATTATGGATTCTACAGGCCACATTCTATAAGAAAAATTTTTTTCCGGGTCGATCTGAGACAATTTTTTTTGAAGGCCTCAAAAAAAGACAGTTATAACCTTCCTTTTTTACCAAAAATCGACTGCGCCAAAATTTCTCGGGAAAACACTTTTTCTTATTAATTTTGGTGCGTAGAATCCAAAACAATTCGTACTTTTTCGATCAGACTTCTCAATCAAAAGTTATAGACTAGAAAGAAACCAATTTCGAAAGAAAATTCAAAGGGCTGTAACTTTTGAACTAGTAGCCCAATCTTGGAACTGTTTGAAATTATGGATTCTACAGGCCACATTCTATAAGAAAAATTTTTTTCCGGGTCGATCTGAGACAATTTTTTTTTCGGGGCTCAAAAAAAGGCAGTGTATAACCTTCCTTTTTTACCAAAAATCGACTACACCAAAATTTCTCGGGAAAACACTTTTTCTTATTAATTTTGGTGCGTAGAATCCAAAACAATTCGTACTTTTTCGATCAGACTTCTCAATCAAAAGTTATAGACTAGAAACCAATTTCGCAAAAAATTCAAAGGGCTGTAACTTTTGAACTAGTAGCCCAATCTTGGAACTGTTTGAAATTATGGATTCTACAGGCCACATTCTATAAGAAAATTTTTTTCCGGATCGATCTGAGACAATTTTTTTTTCGGGGCTCAAAAAAAGGCAGTGTATAAACCTTCCTTTTTTACCAAAAATCGACTGCACCAAAATTTCTCGGGAAAACACTTTTTCTTATTAATTTTGGTGCGTAGAATCCAAAACAATTCGTACTTTTTCGATCAGTCTTCTCAATAAAAAGTTATAGACTAGAAACTAGGGAATGCAATACCGGGATTGCGAGATCCCGTAAATACCGGGATTCCGTGGGATTAACATCTAATAATCCCGCAAATACCGGGATTGAGATTTTGCTGCGGGATTGCATTCCCTAGTCCGCACTGTTAAAAGCGCCTTAAAAATAGGCAAACCACGTAAAATACTCTAAATAAATTCTCCCTGGGAATTTGACAATTCCCTTCAACCTTCCTAGATGTAAGAAAATACAAAACAAACCCTGGACATACATCCTTGCGCTTAAGAAACCCGCTATAGCAAGTGCCGTCCGGGGTTGCGGGGGTGGCGCATAGCTGAAATTGAACCTTAGGGTGTCTAGAACATCCTCTGAAAGTTTCATAAAGTTATCACAAAATGCAAGGTTAAAACCTATTTTGGCTCTTAACCCCTGCACTATAGGGTAGTAATTTGGTTTTTTGGAATCAAAAGTCATGTTACCAACTTTCACAAATGAATGCCCGTATACCTTAATATTAAAAAAATGAATCTAAATTCCTAAACACAGAAGTGCCTTATAATTGTGAAAGGTATTTCACATAAAGGTAGTAATCGCTGTACACATTTGTAATTGATCAGAAGTGTGGGTGGCCACATCATCTTCATGTCTCAGCGTAAAAGTGCTCAGGACACTAACCCCAGCTGTAAAATCATCCCTTTTCTTTCGACTTACAAAGTTAATTGCGATCTGCATCAAAAAAACTATGCTAAAGGGAAAATTAGGTTCGCGAAGTTAAGTAGGTACATAACGAAATATTTTTTGTTGAACTTTTTACGCGCAATTTAACAAGCAAATAGACACACATCCCTCCGTGTTGCGTTATGATGACACGTCATAGGAATGAATTCCGACTTTTTCGACCGTTTGCGGTTAACCGTCACACATCGTCGGTGTCGCGACCACTGTTATTGTAAAATAATAATTGGAATGTTACTAAACTCTATTGGCAACGCGGTTTTTTCCACCACTACGTGCCTGTTATCGCTTGATTTTTAAACGAATCCTTCCTGCAGCCCGAAAACAATGTAATTAAAGAGAAACCTCTTCCTATTAAAAAAGCAAATGGATCCTTAAATGGTTGGAACTTGAAATTGTTTTTCTTTTAAGTGAGTTATCCAAAAATGTATAAAATAAAAACAAAGTTAGAAACTCATAAAGAACTTCTCAACGTTGATGGAGCCTACAAACCAATTAATTTGTTACAAGTACATCCAATCCGGAATAAAACTTGCGACTGTTTTACTTTAACTTCCTTTAATTTCATATTTCAAAAGTTGTCGTCGGTGGCGGTGACGGCGGCGTCGGCGTACGGGTATGAGGTTTCAATTTGCATGCAAAAATTTCAAAGTTTCCAGCCGTTATATTATACATCTTTGTGCTAACATCTGCGAATCAACCCAGTTCGTTTACCTGCTGTGTTCCTTTTAATTATTTAAATGAATGTTTTATTCTTTTGCATTATACATGTCACAGATGGGTGAAGCGGCGCGGCGTGCGTTCTCGGTTGGTCCTTGCGGGCGGGTAGTTTCGACTGCGTCGCGACGCCCGTGCTTGGGCGTTCTACCGTCGGCGGCGCTACTTCGGGTGCAGGATAAACGGGGAGGGAGACAATGCATCGACCGGATGGGCGCCAGATCCTCGCGCTCTTCTGCCGATATCGCTAGAGCCAGTACGTTTTCAGTTCTCTCAGGAGAAGGTTTCACACTATATAAATATATAAGCAACATAAACATTGCCATATTCCTCTCCCGCTGGCTTTGTTATTCGGAAGCTCGACGAAGTGACACAGGCCCCGAACGCCAAACTGAGCTTCCCAAAACGAACTGAAACTATCAGCAGTGAATAGCAAAAATTTTGACCTGGTGCGTCTGTGACTATGTTGTGCTCAAAGTGACTGTGAATGCAAAGTGAATTCCTATCTGGCACGGGATCGACACAAGAGTGTCGTGACCGACGTCGCTTCTTTCACCCTGGCTGGTGAGTTCTCCCCATTTCCCACATTGCGATTTAAAACTTCGTCCCCTGACGTTTGAGAAAAGTTGAGCTTGAGAGATTCTTAATCCAATTTGCGTTCATTTTATACTCCAGTTGCGAATCGTATCAAAAGCGCCAATACAGCAACTGCCGACTGATTTACTGGCCGAGGGCCAACTATTTACGTTAATCAATTTTTCTAATTGCCGCAATTAACTTTAATAAAAATTAATGTCGTCCAATTAACGAAAGTAACTTTGTGATAAAGAAATCATTATTAAGAAACCCTCGTCTCTTGTACGCCTTTCGTGTTTCACCCCGCTTTTGGCTCTTCTTAAATAATAGAATGGAAATTCTTTCGTGCACGCTAAATATTGTTGGTGAAATCTGCCTTTATTGCAAGCGATTCGATTCCGCGACTTCCATTTATTTTATTATTGATGCTAGTCTTATAGTTTCGACCGGAGAATGAGTTCTTTCTTGATTGCTTCGGCTCAATATAGAAAACTTTTACAATCTGGAAAGCCTCCTTCCATAACATCGTAATTGTCCCGAATTGATTAATATAAAAAAAAACAAATCCGTGCACCACGCGACAATGGTATCGCGTATCTCCCTACTTTATTTAGATTTTCTTTTTCCCGCTTTCGCCCGTTTCTTCTTTCAGAAATATTAATTTTATTTGTTATTTCCTTAGTTTATCTCGTCAAAGGAATGAAATTTATATCATTTGTGAGTAAGTGGGTAAATTTGAGACGCGTAGGTACAATTCCTTTTGCATGCGCGCCGTGGGGGGCTTTTAAAAAAAACTGTTTTCCCTTCGAGAGAACGTCGCCGACAAAAAAAAAATTGGCGGCGTGGTAATAATTTAATAAACAACGAACAAGAGCGATTGAAGGGTACGGTTTCAAAGGGCACTTAGACGTTGACTTAAAACAAGATTAGTTGCCCTATGCTTTTAAGCGCCCAAAAAATAGTATGCAAACACTCAATTGAGCCATTTTTTACGTCATAGAGTTTTAATTTCCTATTTCAGATAATATTACCTACTTATATCATTAACCGTATTGAGGTTTTATAATGGGGAATGGAGAAGTCTTGCACCCAATAAACGCACTATGCATTTCCTAACATGATTTCTGAAAATCGTTTTGTGCCACAGAATCAAATCAATCATTTAGATCAAATTAGATTCCATTCCAGCCTCATTTGTGTGGTGGTGACACTGAAAAACCAGGAAACACAGCGGTTGCAGTATTATACCTACATATGGGCCACAAAATTGATCCCTAAATTACAATAATACACTTTTAGTCTTGGACACACCATAACTAATGCGAGAATTTACAATCTGCTAACTTCCAACAACTAAATTCATTGTTGAATAATCTTAGTATACTAAATAATCTCCGTTAGGCTTGACCTGTATCAAATCTGTCAGTTTAACGAGATAAATGAAGTTTTTAAATTGAAAACCATGGGCTTTCTCAGAAAATTACAAACAGATCACTGTAATAATACATTTGGTTTGGTCAATCGTGACTAAAACTGTCCATTTTATTACACTTTAATCCTGAAACCACAACACGCAAATTGAGAAAGGGTTGTTTCGTACAAAAAAACGGCTACCTGTCAGAGCTCATCTCGTAGTAATTTTTTATTATGTAAGATGAAAGGAAAAAAGGAATGTTTGGCAAAATAGTCTCTGTAGGATTCAGAATTAAAAAAAACACTTAAATTCTGAATTCGAGGGAGACATCGTTAACGATAAAATACGATCACTTAGCGCTAGAACTGAAACTCATCTGGATGCACAGACATTTATTTACTCAATTTGGAACTGTAATTTTTTGAGATATGCTAGTTTCGTGTCTATATATGCCAGGATATAGCACAAAATCCCATGGATGTATTTAGAACGTTCAGTCATGGACATTGGAACGTTCCTTGAACGTCCACGTGAAGTATACTTGATGCAACATGGACGTTTGGAGGATGTTACTTTGACACAAACTGAACATCCATAATATATCCGTATTTAATATTGCTTGGACGTCTTTTAATGGGCGTTTCAGAGATGTCCATTTAATGTACTGTGTGTACTGGGCCACGCGAAAATTAAAAATTCTCTCTAGCAATTCATTTTTTAATCTTGAAACTAAAACAAAATTCTGCAGGAATCTCAGATTGCGACACGGTCACGTGTTTGTCTTCATTCTTTGCACGTTCATTGTATCGCCTCAACTATTTCTGTATTGCCAATGCTAAAAGAAATATTTTATACTGTTAAGCTGAAATATATTCAAATATTCTTATAAACTGAAAAACTTACACTTTGCGTTTCCTTATTACTTTGCTTAGCGGCACACGGATTTTCAAGTTAGATTAGGACAGCTTTTGTAATTTGGTGACACCATACACCTGAAAAATTGTAATTATTGATCAGCAGCAATATGCACTCTCTTAAACGAAAACTGATGGCGTACCGGATGTATTGGTAACAGGCAGGCCCTGGGGCCCAGGGCCCATAGCGGAAAATTTTTAGGGGGGAGGGGGGGCAAAAAAACAAATTTGGGAAATAATTGCACAGTACTATCGTGGAAAAATAACATAACCTCTTAAAAAATTGAAGTTGGAATGTTACGCACACTCTTACCAACTTAAAATCATGAAATATGGAGTAACATAACCTCACATTTCGACGAAATTATGTGAACTTTGTATTAATATTGTAGAAAATTTAGGGCTTCTTCCGCAATTTTTTTGTTGAAAACGCTTAATTAAGGTGCCCTCTAGCTATTTTTATCAATTTCATGATCGTACCTGGGGCACTTAATAACGTCACGTAACCGTTAAATTCTCTGAATTCCTGAAACACGATTCAGAGGTTTATATGTTTGTAAAATTGAAAATCCTATTAACACTTTTCTGTGAAGAGTAAAATATAATTTTGTTTCGGGTATAAAATGGTTTTAATTGGTGGGGAAGGGGGGGGGGCATTTCGAGGGGCCCATAGGCGCAAAATATGTAGATCCGGCCCTGGTGACCGGTTATTTGCTATGTAAATTCTTAAAAATGGCAACTTGAAAACGTCCTTAATTAAAAAAAGTGTCAATTTACGCTTTTCATAACGGCATGGTCATTCGTGAAATTAATGCTCAGCACGTCTATGGTAAAAGTATTTTCGTGCAGTTATGTCCACTAAAAGACATCCATTGAACATATATTTAAAACGTTCCCAAAACGTTTCGAGAAGAACATCTTATGGATGTTCATTTTACGACGGAAATATTTTGAAAATGCTTATTTCTAAAGCGAAATCTCGACCGGAAGTGAGATATTAAAAATGACTGTCAATTTGGCGGCCGGCATAGTTGTGTACACTGTTAGCTGGAAAAAGTTTCAGTTTGTGATAGCACCATGATGTTTTTCATGTTTCTGGATGCACGTACCATAAAATTTTCACCAGGAGACACGTCCACAAGTGATTACGTCACCCATCATGACGTCATAATTCTGGAACTGTTTCCGTCATAGTTGTATTCAGTTATTTCAGGAATTGCTGCTCGGATTCTCGTGATTTAAGCATCGTTGTATCGGCTATAAATTGTTTCAATAGTTTTATAAGAGGAGCTTTTGTCGAAAAGTGTATGGTTTACAAGAAAAGCGACGAAATATACAAACTTCCATCATCTGTGTAGTCTATCTTAAGAACCAATCGATCGATTTCATTTTTTTAACATGGTTGAGCCCTTTCTAATGAAGTATCACAAGATAGGAGATACCATTTTAAATTTCGGAAGTGGGGTGGCTGAAGGCGAAGGGATGAAACCTAAAATTCTCTAGGTACCATTTTTTAACTAGTCCCTCGATATCTAAATCAACGTATTTCCACTCAAAGCAATAATCACATCAGGTCAAGAGTAATTAAGGGTGAATACTTTTGAAATGAACACACTGTATAAATGTCATAACTGATACTTCAATTCCTATGTGTTTTATTTAATCTTTTCAATTATATAGGGTGATAAAATCGCAAAAATTTTCGTTTTTTATTCGTTTAGATTTATGATTGAGAAAGTGCAGTGCAAAAGAATACAGAAATATGACTAACCTCCTTATTTACAATTTTTGCTTCGACGTGGAAGGTTTGAAATTTTTACGGCTAACTTTGTTGAATCGTCACATAGGGGTAGGTATCAGGTGTTTTCAAACTGGAATGCATTCTTAAAACCCGCCGACTTGAATAATTTCTACTGAATTGTTCTTTGGATTGGATTTTTCAGTGATTGATTGGGAAATACAGACTGGATGCTGATTCTTCTATTGGTCAGTACAATTTTGTTCCGTAAAGGCATTGGCATACTCACTCAACTTAATTGCATTATTAAAACTTGGTTTGATGTTTAGGGAATCTCTTGGGTAAACTTTTATACTAACTGCCCTTTTTCTTAGCGACACGAACAGGAACTTATTTGATTTTACTAACAGTTTTCTTTGTTGTAATTTCATTTTACACCATGAAATAAATTCATTTGCCTTTACTACACTGCCAACACTCGGTAAAGTTTTCTGAAGAATTTGTTGATAAACGCGTTTGTATATATAGACGAACTGTGTCC